>NC_090727.1:7427594-7435622 GCF_036898095.1 Palaemon carinicauda | reverse complement strand
ACTTGTAGCTCTTGAATGGCTTTACTTGTTGCTTATGAAAAAAAAAATATTTTGCCTATCTTGACAGTCATTTGATTATATATATATATATATATATATATATATATATATATATATATATATATATATATATATATATATATATGTATATATATTATATATATGTATATATATTATATATATATGTATATATATTATATATATATGTATATATTATATATATATGTATATATATTATATATATATGTATATATATTATATATATTATATATATATATATATATGTATATATATTATATATATATATGTATATATATTATATATATATATGTATATATATTATATATATATATGTATATATATTATATATATATGTATATATATTATATATGTATATATATACATATATATATATATATATATATATATATATATATATATATATGTGTGTGTGTGAGTGTATATGTGTATAAGATTGGGGTTTTATGATTAAAATGGAGCATTGATCGAGTGTATCTAAGGAAAAAAGCTATGTCAAAAGAGCGAAAGTCAAATGGAAAACATGTATCTGTCAAATAAGGGCCTAGAAGAAACACAACGCAATCTAATGTATAGCAGGCAATGTGGTTGGCGTTAAAAGTAGTATGGTAAAGAAGATAAATTGTTGAGAGTAATTAAAATCTCTAATGTTGAAATTAAATCATGTTTAAAATGACTAAAAGTAGGTGCGAAACAACTGTGCTTCATGGCTGTAAGGCCTTATATCATTATGGATTGAGTGCGTGAAGACAAAGAAACTTATTATGGAATTATTGTTCCACTTCTTTATGTAAGTAAAATGTGGATTAGTGGTGTTTGTCAAAGACACGATTGAAGTTGTTGAAATCAACTGTTTTTTTTTTTTTTTTTTTGTCATAGGATGAAGTAACAATTGGGAATTGTGGAGGAATAGCCATGTGATAAAAGTGTTAACATAGGTAAAAATGTTGATTAGGTTTTGTCATGGTTTGGTCATAAGCAAAGATTGCGAGAACAATACATTGAGGAAGAGTGTATAAATCGGTAGCGTCATCTGGGATGAGGAGAGTGCGTTTAGAAAACTTTGGATATATGATATGAAGAATGTTATGAAAAGGATGGCTTTTAATATCCTGCAAGCACGAGGATACGGGCAATATGGGCATAGTATTCGTAGGGTGTTGGATGCACTGCTGATGATCATTTTGTGAAGTTTTATGAACTAGCAAATGCTATGGAAGTTTCCTGCATCGACAGTCAGCAACAATTCGATAACAGGTGCTCAAGTATGGCAATGCTGCTTGTGCTATTTTCCTGGGATGACACCCTACTCAGTGAAAATACCTTTATATGCCAAAAAAAAAAAAAAAAAAAAAAAAAAACTAAGGATAGAGAGAATTAGAAATAAACATGTCAGCGACTTCAAGTATGCACGGTGCGTAGCCAACTAAAGAAGCTTTACCCTTTTAAGACAAGGTTGCATATATTTTCCATGATATGATAATGCACTTATTAAAATCTGATGTAGAACAAGTATTCAAAAGTTTTCATGAAATTGCGGTTTTTTGCTCTAACGTCAATGAGAGGATTATTCATCAGAGGCAAAGCCTTTCAATAACTTCATGACATGCTGAGTATTTTTGAGGATTACGGGACTCGAGACTTTTCAAAACCATGTATGCACTATAATTTGCTATCTGAGTTTTCCCTCAAATCCATTAAATCGTCACTGTAGGAAGACTTTAGGAGGAAAATGTTCGTAAAGAAAAATTACCGAAATGGAAAATCAACAAATACAATTTATAACTTTTATATAATGAAACGCACCGGGTCTCTAATTTATTTACAGTGGGTAACAAAAACTTTGTGGGGGAATAGGCTACCTCAAACGATGGCACATTAGTGAACTGATATACTTAACGAAACAAGTGATTCATCGTATGAAAAGAAAATAACATTAAGTATTGTGTGAATAAAATTGAACGTAGAAAGGAGATTTATTAAGTGTGAAACGTGTTACCTTTCCACCTGTGAAAAGAAACCCAAAGTCATCACTCTCTTAGGTTTCAAATCAGTGGATGATACTTGTTAACTGATTCACTATTATCATCATCTCCTTCTACACCTGTTGATGCAAAGATCTCAGATAGATTTCGCCATTTATCATTTCGGCAGTTATTCCATCGCAATCAGGAGTTTTCCATCTCCTAAGTTTTCAATGATAATTTTAACTTCAAACATACTGAATTCATTCATGGGCACATCGAGGTCTTCATCAGCTTCATGTAAATCAATCAAATTATTCCCTTCATATCTCTTATCCATAACCTCATAGTGAATATATATATATATATATATATATATATATATATATATATATATATATATATATATATATATATATATATAAAACCTCAGTGAATATATATATATATATATATATATATATATATATATATATATATATATATATAACCTCAGTGAATATATATATATATATATATATATATATATATATATATATATATATATATATATATATATTGCAACAAAGTCACGTAGAAACGAGTATTTGAGTATTTTTGTTTTTCTTCCTGAATATGGACATTTTCAATTGGATTATCAATTTAATTTTACCCCTTCGCACTGTGTATGGCTACACCAAATACAAAGTATCAGGCTTAATTCGACCATTGAATGAAAAAATTTAATACTGGTAATCAAATTGCTCGATTTATTTTACGTGTCATTAAATTAAATTTAATTGAAGGAAAAATTATTCCGCTATTGAAAGTTGTAGTAAATACACTGATTTTTATTCAAATCAGATTTGATAATGGGTATTCTGTGCCTAAATAATTTATTCTTCACGTTAACATTAAGAAATTCTACTGAGCCTGATGGCAGGGCCTTATTTTGATTTTTTTTACAGCTTCAAGGTTTTGTGCCGATTACTGCGCCTGGGTGTTGATAATAGCCTTATGTAAGTTTTGAAAAGTTTGGTCAACTCCTTATCTCTTTGAGAGTAAAGTTTGTCGTCCCTGAAGAAATCCATTAAAAATTGTTATAATCTTTCGCCTCAGTGTGAGGAAGACGACGAAGGGCTGTCGTTTCATAAAAAAAACTTATAACAGGATTTCTGGGGTTTCTGGGGTGTTGTTTGACAGTAAGCAGAGTAATAAGAAACTTCATCTTTCGTAATCCTGTTTTTCTGAGGCTTAACTAACTAGTTAAGCTTTTCGATCTCCTAAAATTAAAGTTCTTTTTATGGACCTTGATGCTTGTGGAGGTGTAGACCCAAATGGTATTTTTCCTTTGTTTTTTTTTCTTTCTATTATTATTATTATTATTATTATTATTATTATTATTATTATTATTATTATTATTATTATTATTATTATTATTATTATTATTATTATAAAGACTGCAGATTTCTTAGCGCCAAAGTTATGTTATTCTGCGCAAGTTAGCAAGAAAAGGATCCTTTAGCATTTGTTGGAGAATTAGAAATATTGCTCCATTACGTAAATGCGTTTGTGACAGCTCAAGTCCTATTGATGACCGCCCAATTTCCATAACTCCCATATTATCCAGTTTTTTAATGTCTTTTGGCAAAGCGGTTTAATACGTTTGCTGAAGGTAATCTTTAGTTCCCTAGTTTACAAATTGGTTTTCTTAAAAGCCTTGGAGCATGTGATGCCCTTCTTACAATCTCCAATACTGTACATAAATCCCTTGATTGTGGTCAGGAAGTTCGTATGATTGGCCTTGATTTTAGTGCTGCCTTTGATCGTGTTAATTATTAGGCCCTTGTTTTCAAACGCAAACAGTTGGGAGTGGGTGGGTCGTTTCTTAGCATCATTATTGAATTTCTGAGTAATAAATAGCAAAGAATTGTTGTTGATGGTCACCATAGTGAGTATAGGAATGTGATATCTGGTGTTCCACAGGTTAGTGTTAGTGTTATTCGTCCATTACTTTTCATACTGTATACACATGGCATGTAGTTTTGCTTAGAAAACAAGTTTGTTGCGTATGCAGATGATGCTACGCTCTTTGCATCAATTCCATCTCCTGAATGTAGATCTGGGGTTGCTGAATCCCTTAATAGAGATCTTAATTAAAATTAGTTCAAGGTGCAAATTATGGGGAATGAAGTTGAATCCTAACAAAACTCAAAGTATGATTGTAAGTAGGTCAAGGACAGTGGCTCCTCAACATCCGGATCTCTGTATTGATAATGTTTCTTTAACTCTGTATGACTTAACATTGTAGGTGTGATTCTCGACAGCAAATTTACTTTTGAGAAACACAGGCCTGTGTCTTCTTCAGTTGTAAGAAAATAAAAATTGGCTTATTGAGAAAGCCATTTAAGATTTTCGATGATCAATCTATTCTGAAGAAGTGTTTTAATTCTTTCATTCCACTTTGTTTCAAGTATTATTCTCCTGTCTGGTCTTCAGCTGCTGATTCTCATCTTAATTTATTGGACAAGAACTTAAGGTCTAATAAATTCCTGTTTCATGATCTACATATTAATCTCGGGCAGCGTCGTTCAATTAGTTCATTATGCATGTTGCATAAGATTTTTCATAATTCTGATCATCTTTTACCTTCCGATCTTCCCGGACAGTTCCATTATGTTCGTAATACTAGGCATGCAGTCATTTAAAATAGTCAGGCCTTTTCCATCATGCGGCTCAATACTACACAGTATACTAGAAGTTTTATTCCAGCTGTGATTCTCCTAATCGGGTAGTTGAATTGGTAGAACTTGAAAAGTTCAAGCTTGCAGTAAATGTTTTACATGTTGAACATGCTGCCATAAGTCTTTTTATAGTTTACACATGAAATATCTGTTTTGATGTGATTACTGTTATTAAAATATTTCAATTGTTCATTATTTCTCATCGTTTATTTCCTTATTTCCTTTCCTTACTGGGGCTATTTTTCACTATTGGAGCCCTTAGCCTTTTAGCATCTTGCTTTTCCTATTAGGGTTGTAGCTTAGCTAGTAATACTAATAAAGCTAATAATAGAAATAATAACTAATAATAATAATAACTAATAATAATAATAATAATAATAATAATAATAATAATAATAATAATTGTCTAGTGTAAAAAAAAAATAATAGCTATTCAAGCATTTATAAGTAAATAATTCCACTTTAGAATGATGTAAGGCGTTTCTTTGGCTTTGCACGTTATCTAAAATGTGATAACATCTTGTTTGAAAGTTAATCACTCGGCATAAATAAAGTACACTGAGCATGATTTACGAAGTCATTATGACTATACCTAAAACCTTAATGTTTTAGGTATAGTCTCCGAACGCACAAGTTCAATTCAGAAATTCGAAAAGGGTGAAGTCTATAGCTAAGGCCTGTAAATATATGTTTCAATGAGAGAGAGAGAGAGAGAGAGAGAGAGAGAGAGAGAGAGAGAGAGAGAGAGAGAGAGAGAGAGAGAGAGCGCTCGCAAATAATGCTGTTTGTTTGAGTTTACGTAAACATCATTTAAACAAGGTGTTACTGTTTAATCTCATTAAGGAATTTAACGCAAGAGTTCCCTGATTGGAGACTGGCGCAGAGCAACGTATTTTTTAAAGAAGCGTCCTAACAGATTTGGCAAAACATGGTTACATTTTTTTCTTAATGCTCTTATCTTGAAAATCTGTGACCATTGTGTAATATTGGTAATGATAATACTATCCTCTATTGTTAACGGATATTTGATTAAAGTTATTTATACGAGAAAAAGCTAGAGGAATATGATAACGAAAAACAACGATAACAGGAGCTACATAACCGTACAAAAAAGGTCAATTTCGATAATTGTTATAATAGCAATTATAATAATAATGGTGCAGTTCCCCAATACTTGAAATACAAAAAAGAACAGTGTACCCAAGAGGCTCCAACCGAGACTGTCATGAAGACAATGAAGGCCAAAGAAACAGGGAAAATGAATGACAATGAGAAGAGATGATGTTTCCCCTTTGGAAGGAATACTTAATGATGCATGGAAACAAAGACCAATTTAAAGGGAATGTTAGAGGGCTAACTGACGGCTCGTTACTCCCCGTTAATTACTGAAAATTTTACAAGTGTCATAAAAATGTATATGAGAGAGATGGGGTGAGGGTAATGGGGGTGTAGCATAATCACAATGTTTAATTTGTAGATGAACACATCCTATACAATACATGATACTTAATCCTGAATACTTACTAATTAGCATGCAGAAGTATAATATAGAGGCAGACAAAGGAAGGTGAAATGATACTGTCCCTAATTTATAGAAAAAAAATTTTTTTCCATTTCAAAATCTCTACAAAGAAGATTATTCGTGGATTGCTGCCAAAGGGGCAAAGCAGTAATATAATTTATGTCATGTAGTGATACAAAGTATTTTAAGCCTTAAAATGCAATCAAGGAAATCGTGTATTTAATTATTATCAACTCAAAAATAACATTCAAATTTGGGTGGTGTTTACTGTACACAATAGTCAGGTTACTAGATAGACGATCACTATCCTTTCCTCCTCTTTTTGCCTTCATGGAAATACAGTTGCCACAGCTAAAACTGTCTGCATTTCCAGGCAAGCAATAACCACTTCTTCGTTAGGGCCGGTGTGTCAGTGAAACTCACGACGCGGAACACAATAGGCAAAAATTGAAGGTCTTCGCAGAGGGCTTTTGGTCCCAATCTGCACCAACCAATTAGTCTTCTACATTGCCTTCTTTCCGGATTCCTTACTATTGAAATACTTCAACTTTTACTTTATAATGCAACTATGATGTTTCCCCCAGGTACACCTTGGGAATGGATGGCTTCCTCAGCCCGAGCCTTGTCACATGGCACAAATTCCATAATATAATAAAAAATATCCTTTACAACAAGCACACGGATTTGCTTACGTAAAACCATGAACAACATATACAAACTGTAGCTTACAATTTGCCCAAATTGAGGTGAAGCGCTTCATTCCGATCGCTTCAGGGTTTCAAGTTACTGGTTAATGACAGTGACGGCGATTTCAAGAGCAAAGTTTCTAAAGGGGTGGTAGAGAGAATTAAACAAAAAAAAAAATGTTTTATTATAGAATCACAGTAGTTCTTGTGTCATGTTATTAGAAATTAATATAAACCTTTTGTTTTGTTAATGCGTTGTCAAGTTGTTATACATTCGTTCATTATTGCACGTATCAGAATGTACAGTTAGAATCAAAAGAACGCCGACACTCGGGGGAAATCTTTCGTCAGATGTCTCTAGTGTTCCCGAGACAAAACAGGCAAGGTGTTCTTCTTACTACTTCTACGAAATGGGAGGAGCCTTCTCCAACCTCAGCGAATCAAAGACAGCAAAGGGGTGTTTTTGCTAGTGAAAGCCATAAAATTTTACAAATCGAGTTGCCATATTTCATTCTGTTTTATCATTTGACATTTCGAATATCCACTGCAAATACTGAATACACACACACACACACACACACACACATACATATATATATATATATATATATATATATATATATATATATATATATATATATATATGTGTGTGTGTGTGTGTGTGTGTGTGTGTGTGTTTGTGTTTGTGTGTGTGTCATGAATCCGCAAAATCATGTAGAAATTATTGGAGTATCGCAGCTAAACAATTCCTTCCGTTAACAGCTACATTAGATTATTTCTTAAGTCTTGTTCAAGTCACTGATGAAAGTAAAAGTACTTTCAGATATGGTTCGATATAAAATAATGATAAAAAAAAACACCATACATGAGTTATACCGGCCTAAATGACATTCAGAGAGAGAGAGAGAGAGAGAGAGAGAGAGAGAGAGAGAGAGAGAGAGAGAGAGAGAGAGAGGGAGAGAGAGAGAGATTCGGCCTGAATACATCGTTTTTATTATATTTGTTGTACGTTAGTCAAAACTCGGCCGTAACTTTTTGAGTTAGGTTGGTGACAACCAAATAGACAGAGGTGAAAACATGACCTCTTTGGCGGA
>NC_090727.1:7420094-7422594 GCF_036898095.1 Palaemon carinicauda | reverse complement strand
CCGTATATATTATTATTATAGTCACAAAAGGAGAACTGAGTTTGTGTTTTCATTTTTCCTTTCGTGGCTATAATACTTGATTATTTTATGCTCATCACGGGCTAGCTTTTGTGATTTCCACACACACACACACACACACACACACACACAAATATTTATATATATATATATATATATATATATATATATATATATATATGTATATATATATATATATATATATATATATATATATATATATATATATATATATATTTATTTATATATTGATAAATTTTTCACATTTAGATGTGTTTTTCATATTTATATAAGCCATTACTCCCTTAATTTCTGGATTCTCTCTATACCTCGGGGTCAGAGAACCAAGGGGGAATCAACTCAAGAGATAATAGCTTCTGGTCGGCCGGGGAATCGAACCCTGGTCCGAGAAACTGGCATGAAAATTGGTATTACACACACATACTATATATATATATATATATATATATATATATATATATATATATATATATATATATATATATATATATATATATTATATATTTTATATATATATATTATATATATAATGTGTGTGTGGTTTGTATTTGCTGTGGATATTTGAGACGTCAAATGATAATAAAGAATTTAAGTATGGCAACTCGATGTGTAACTTGTATGCTTTACCTAACAAAGGCAGCCCTTTACTGTCTAAGGTTTGTGAAGGCTCCGCCCACTTCGTAGAAGTAGTAAGAAGAGCAACACCTTGTCTGTTTTGTTATGGGAACACTAGAGACATCTAACGAAAGATTTCCCCGAGTGTCGGCGTTCTTTTGATTCTAACTGTACATGAATGAGAACTAATTTCAATCATATAATGTTTCGAACTATTATTTATGAAATTGTAAGCTGTCTTAGAAGTATTACATGATTAGAATTCTCGCCGTTAATTGTAAAGCCATTTAATCAATTAGGATGGAAGACTCGGATGCCACTGGAGTATTCATTCCATAAGTTATACTTGTTTATTTGTTCGTTTATTTTGTAAGAATGGCCATTGAAGGGAAGTGCCTTTATTGTTTAATAGATATTGAATATTTACAGGTAATTTCAATCTGGAATCAATGCTTTTCGTGCACGTCAGTTGTTGCTGAAAACGTATTGTTTAAATTAATCCTCAGTCTTTGGTGATTTAAGTTACTTAGGAAAGATAAATATCTAATTTACGATATATAAAACACATCATAACATCTATTTAGTGTCCCTTGCGCTATTCCAACTAGTTTTTATTGACTTTAAATATTTATGATTCAGTCCCCTTGCATCTCTCTCTCTCTCTCTCTCTCTCTCTCTCTCTCTCTCTCTCTCTCTCTCTCTCTCTCTCTCTCTCTCTCTCTAAATTGAGAAGTAATAGTACATCGTGTCTGACCCCGACTCCTTGTGCTGTCCACAATGTGGAACAATGGAGGGAGGCCCAAAAAGTTGATGGGATGTGATTGCAAAAGGTAGTATCATAAGAAGTGTCTGTTTATAGTGACAAACATCAGTGATAAAGACATATTAAACTTGAAATAGATATACCCACACTGAGTACATGAAGCAAGAACAGTCAAGTTACATATATCAAAATTGGAGGAGGCACTGAGAATGAGAGAGGATGCTTTGATTGAGCAAGATGCGGGAATTGCTGAATTGGGAAACCAGGTTGCGGTGCTTAGCGCACAAGCAGCAAATTCCACCCAGACCACTGACTCTCTGAGAAAATTGATAATCCAGCGGTGAATATGGAATCAATAATATTAAGGTAACACTTCAAACACTGTGATGTACCTAAAACCAGAGAAAATGACAAACGCTGACAAAGTTAAGGAAAAGAATCTACTGATAATTAAATCAACAACTAAAATTACTCAGAGAAAAAAAAGGAGGTCGAACATGCACTTAAAGACATTCCAATTCTTAATACGAGTTCAACTTCAAATGGAAATGTAAACTTTGCTAACAATAAGATCAGAGAGGAAGCAGCAAACAAGATTCAGACATTGGTTGCCGATACTAAGATGTTTGTAAAGGTCTGGAGTTTATGAAAAAAAAGTGGGGGAAATTCATCCCGGAAGATTTTCTTCATATAAGTGAAAACTGAATTACAAACGCACAACCCCACATATAAAATAAATACGTGTGTATGTTTATGCGTGTGTGAGTGAGTGTTTAACAAAGTAAGATAGGTATTAAAAAATGTATTGGAAGATATTTCCAAGTATATTATGATAAAATCGAAGCGTACATAAAACAAATATCAGTCGTATTATGGAAAAATAGATATTGGTAAGAATAATAAAAGAAATAAGTAGTAGATCGAAAATTTTAGGAACAACATGAAATGATTTGGCTCCTAACTTTTTTAAATGCGTTTAGAGACAAAGACTATATTTATAAGAATTGGAAGAAGTTACACACACACGAATGCACACCAAACTTTAGCTAGTAGAGTTGTTGCAATATTTTCGTTTTTTAGTCC
>NC_090727.1:7405094-7410094 GCF_036898095.1 Palaemon carinicauda | reverse complement strand
TCCTGATCTAGAGAAATGAACTGTAGGCAGATCGTCTGGAAGGAGATAAGCAGGTTTAGATGATCAATGGAGAGCCAGTCTTCTTTGCCACGAATGTTTAGTAAGAATGCTTTCGGATTGCGTCGAATTACAAGGAAAGGGCCTGTGTAAGGGGGCGTTAGCGGTGGCTTGCTAGTGTTGTTGCGTAGGAAGACGTGCATTGCAGAGTGCAAGTCTGTCGGTATGTGATGCTTCCTGTTGGCTTGTAAGTCTGGTGGCATAGAGTAAATTTTCGTACAACATGACGTATGCGCTGAAGATCGTCGGAGGAGGTTGCAGAAGGAAAAAATTTGGCAGGGACGACCAACGGGTCGCCATACACCATTTCAGCTGCCGAGATGTCCAGTTGGAGTCCTTGCAGCGGGACATCAAAGCTGCTTTGAGGGTGCGATGAAAACGTTCAACCATTCCATTGGTAGAGGGTTTGTAGGCAGTTGTCTGATTTAGGGTGATGCTCAAGAGATTCGCTAATGTCCACAATTGAGAGGTGAAAATAAGGCAGATGTACAGGAGATGGACGTTGCAGTTTCCATGGGAATGGCTTCAGGCCGACAAGTGGAGCGGTCGATGACGGTAAACTGGTAACAATGTCCCTGTGATGTGGGTAGGGGGCCTACAACGTCGACGTGAATGTGGGCGAAACGACGTTGAGGTTGAGGAAACGTGCCCACTCCTGAATCCGTGAGTCTTTGTACTTTGGAAGTTTGGCAAGAAGTACAGGTGCGGAACCAATCCTTAACATCCTTAGTAATGCTGTGCCAAATGAACTTCGTCTTCAGCAGCTTTGCAGCAGAACGGTGCGAGGGATGTGAAAGGCCGTGAATGAAATCAAACACCTGTCACCGCAGGGGAGCAGGAATCCACGGTCTTGGTCTACCAGTACTGACGTCACAGAGGAGGGTGGTGGTGGAGTTGTTGGGGGGGACGTCTTCCCAATGGAGGGATGTGGGGGATGTCCTTCATGCTGAATACTCTGGATGCTGTCATTGGGCTTCAGCGAAGGCGTTGTAATCCAATCCCAGTTGAACGGCGGCCAACGTGTTTCTTGACAGGTCATCGGCAGCGGGATTAATTTTCCCAGGGACGTGTCGAAGGGTGCAAGTGTATTTAGCCACAGCGGAGAGATGTCGGTGTTGACGGGTGGGCCAGGCGTCAGACTGTCGAGTGAAGGCGTACACCAGAGGCATGTGGTCTGTGCGAATGACAGAGGTGTTCCGCTTTAGAGAAAGAGAACACAAGTATGTCGTCCACGTAACATACACAGAAGGGGAGGTCCTCCAAGATGCCATCCATGAGACGTTGAAAAGAGGCCCCAGCATTACGAAGGCCAAAGCAGGAGTAATTGAAGGTGTATATAAAGAAGGGAGTGGTGATGGCGGTCTTGGGGATAACTTCTGGGTTCATAGGCACCTGATAATACCCCTTTAGGAGGTCAAGGGTGGAGAAAACCTTCTCTTTGTGCAGGTAGGAGGTCACGTCGGCAATGTTTAGGAGGGGGTAGTGATCCGGTTCTGTTTACATGTTCAGGCGCCTGTAATCCCCACACGGACGGAGGGAGCTGTCTTTCTTCAGGACAAAGCATAAGGGTGACGACCATGGGCTGGAGGCCTTTTGGTAAAGGCCCATTTCTTCCATTTCGGCGAATGTCTGTTTGGCGGCTGCCAATCGATCCGGTGCCAGACGTCTGAAGTTGGTGAGGATTGAGGGTCCCGTCGTCTTGATATGCTGATAAATACCATGTGTGGTAGGAGCCGTGGGCCTTTGGTGAAGTTCTGGACGGAAAACTTCTGGATAAGACGTGAGGAGGTGGACGTAGGTATCCGTGGGTGCGCTGATGTGAAGAGCGAGGTTGGAAGGGGCGTGTTTGAAAAGGTGTCGACAAGTACGAGTCTGCATTGACCAATTGTCGGTGGGCGACATCGACCAGAAGGTGGAAATGAGATAGGAAATCCGTACCGTGGATTGGCAGTGTGATGTCAGCAACGAGAAATTTCCAATTAAATTTGCCGTTTCCAAACGATAATGTGAGATTCTCGTAACTGTAGGTGGGTATTGCAGATCCGTTGGAAGCTACCAGGTGGATGTCGGCAGACTTAGACAGACTACGTCGTGTCCTGAAGAGTTCCCTTGGCAAAAGAGAATGACAAGCACCCATGTCTACCAAAATTCGCACGCCCGTTCCTGCGTTGTGTAAAATGAAAAGATTAGAAACACGGGAGGCCACTGCCACGAGTGATGGCCTACTTACTAGTTTTTTGGCCACTAACAATCCTTGGCACATTTCTTCACGCCAGCCCTGAACCTGAAGTGGTAGTGGCAAAACTGCGGCTGATTGTCGGCAGTTAGTGGCTGTAGAAGTCATTGGTTGGGGCGTTAGTGACTGGTAGGTGATGGGTGGCTTTGTCGCCGCTCCGGCATGTCACGGGGTAGGCATGTGTGTCCTACAGCATTCACTTACGCTTCGGTTGACGTTCAATAGGTGTCCTCATTGTCAGGAGTGGAGGTGTTAATGGACGTCTTGAAGGTCGTGAAGTGGCTGTGCATAAGGCCGTCGGCTTTGGTCATCCATCAAGTCCTTTATGGGTATACTATCAACGTCAGGTATGGCAGCGCATACAGGTTCGGGTAAACGGCGTACCCAAAGGATACGAAGTAGGTTTACCTCACGAGGAGAGCCGTCTGCCGTAGTTTGCAGGCGAGCGATACTGGTCATTTCCCTGAGGGCGAGCGAAGCCCTTTGGTCCCTCAACGGTTGTTGAGAGAGCTGTAAAAGCTTTGCTATATGGGCGGCTGGCGACGGTGAGTACTGCTGCAGAAAGTATGTTTTGAGGGCGTCATACGCTATTGGGGTGTCTCCTTGTTCACAAAGCCCGTTGGAAATTTCCAGGAAGGTGTCCTCGGGTATCGCTGTGAGAACATAATCTGCTTTGGTGGTTGAGCGAGTCACGCCCTTGTTGCAGAAATGGACTTATGCATGCTGAAACCAAGCAAATGCCTCTCCTCTGGCGAACGACGAAAGTTTGAATGGGGCGGCTCCAACTTCTTAGGAGTCCGCCATAGTAACAGTGAGGGGGGAGGGAGGCGGGAGGAGCGAGTCGACTTCCGGGGTCACCAATGAGATGGGCCAAGAGTAGGTTGTGACTCAAAGGTGAGATGAAAGCAACTGAGTAATTTTATTACACATTGAGTATATATACACACTAGGTCCCGGTAAGAAGGTCACAAAATACAGACATGCTATTTCTTGTCAAATTGGCAACCGGTTCTGTTAACAGTTAACAATGGAGTATGCAGACAGGTTAAAACAAGTTGCTGTCAGTGCGTGGGGAGAGCGAAGATACAAGTGATAATATATACAAAAACGAGAAATGTCGTTACTATGTATGCTTGTGTGACACACGGGTGGTAGAGTCCCTTGGTGGCGAGTTCTAATTGTAGACTTACCCAAGATATAGATAGACTGGTTTTGCTGTCTTTCAACCCAAGGCATCGCGTCTCACCACTATCTATTCAAAGCTTGTACATTCCACGACTATAATCCACTTTGTAGCGATAGGTGTGCAGTCCATTCCAATATTTTTTCCTTTCGTTTTGTGAACTTTAATACCATTCAGTATTTATTTGCATTATTTAAAGTTCAAAGATTCGAACTAGGTACAATTAAATTTCTGTTGAGTTTTAGGTGTTTTGTCTTACATTTCCCTTTCATAGTTTATTCTTTTAGATAATCTTAATTTTCTGGGAGAGAGGAAACCTTGCCTCTGGGGCTGAAACAAGCCAGCCCCTTGAGATGTCGTTAAAGGATATTTTCAGATATGTCTTCGCAAGATTTAACTTTTGGATGAAACGTTAGTTTAATTTCGGAAATGAAAGCCGTTCTTCTTCTATTAGTGTTATTGGGTCGTAAAGCTCAATTCCATATTCCATATTCATGTTTTTAGTTCCCTGGGGACCTAAAAATTGAATACTTTTATACTAATCTTTTTTCATTATGGAATTTTTTAATTTTTTTATTTACGTATTTTTATGCTATGTATCATTCAAATGCTTTACCTTTATTCGTTCCTTCATACTTTGTTATTATTATGATAACTTCAAGGACACGAATAAGTGAAACACGTTTTACATTTTCAATTTATTTATTTACTTAATAATGGAATCTTGATAATTTTTTTCTCTGCCTTAAAATATTCAGTAAATTGTTCTTATTTTGATAAGTATTCGACGTTAATGGATCGTTACTTCCTCTTAGTTTGTCGTAGATATGAAAGTTTGATTTTATTTTTATTTAACGCTTTTACTTTCTAGTGTTATTATCCAATCATACAAGGCCCAGTAGGTAATAATTAACGACCTTTTGTATATGAGACGTTCTAAAAAAATAAGAGAGGAAACTCTTGGAGATGCGGAAGGGCAGGCTGTATTTGGAAAGACCCATAAAATTGTTAGCCTCCTTAATACCAAGTATGCATATGAATACACTGGTTTTAGATGACTACATGCAGAGGCTTACGGCACTGATAATCCCTTTCCTCCTAATCGAGCTTAGTCCCGTAGGCTACAAATCAGAGGGTGCTGAATGGCATCACAGACTCCATTGCGAGGTTATATAGCCTAACTTCCATAAATCCAAATCCAATAATATAGAGCTATAAAGCTTTGTGTCAGTGGGAAGAACTTCGTACAACAGTCATTTTTGTAACGAAATAACCGCCATTTCTTCGAGCTCACAATTAAGTGAATATTTTATTTTTCTTGGAAACAAAATTATTACGTTTCATGTACTAAAAGTTTTTTTTTCTCAAGAAACACTGAAGTATGCCCAGGTACACGTGTCCAGTATTCCACAGCGCTACTAGAAATCATTGCATGAAAAGCGATGTAAATTTCAATTGCAATGCATGATCATTAGGTTCAGTTTGTATGAATTAATCTTTATTAGTGAATATTCCATGATCATT
>NC_090727.1:7382594-7395094 GCF_036898095.1 Palaemon carinicauda | reverse complement strand
ATGTATATATATATATATATATATATATATATATATATATATATATATATATATATATATATATATATATATATATATATATATATACACAGAAAAGTCTATAAAGCTCATACAAATTGTAATACATGTCGGCACGGCAGAAGTTTCCCACCATCTATTTCTCGTTCACGAGAATTTTATGGCAGTATTTAGCGGAAACCCTATTCAGGAACAAATTAGGACTCGTGTGGCCGTAAATCTGATCCCTACGGTAGCCATCTCCCGCAATGTTGGTGATGAGTCGACAGTGAGAGAGAGAGAGAGAGAGAGAGAGAGAGAGAGAGAGAGAGAGAGAGAGAGAGAGAGAGAGTGGAAAATAGCTGTCTGCTAAAGAAGGTGATGAATGCAAGAGTTGATGAGAGAAGTACAAAAGGAAGGCCAAGGTTTGTGTGGATGGATGGAGTGAAGAAAGCTCTGGGTGATAGGAGGATAGATGTGAGAGGCAAGAGAGCGTGCTAGAAATAGGAATGAATGGCGAGCGATTGTGACGCAGTTCTGGTAGGCCCTGCTGCTCCTTCCGGTCGCCTTCGATGACCGTGGAGGTAGCAGCAGTAGAGGGGATTCAGCGTTATGTAGCTTCATCTGTGGTGGATAACAGGGGAGGGTGGGCTGTGGCACCCTAGCAGTACCAGCCGAACTCGGTTGAGTGCCTCGTCAGGCTGGGAGAAGCGTAGAGAAGAAAGGTTCCCTTTTTATCATTTGTTTGATGTCGGCTATCCCCCAAAATTGGGGGAAGTACTTTGGTGCATATATATATATATATATATATATATATATATATATATATATATATATATATATATATATATATATATATATATATATATATATATATATATATAATGCTAAATATACCTTAACAGTGGTTTACTGAATGCTAAATTTTAGAAGGTTAATTCATTTATAAGAAATATCATTGGATATCACATCATCCTCCACCTTCGGGCTCTCTTGTGAACCTAATAATACCACTAATTCAAAAATAAAATTGCTTATATTGCGATCTGTTATGTATTTATGTTGATAACTACCTATTACAAGAGGTTATATTTGTGTTTACAGATACTTACTACTCATTAAGCATAACTACCCTGTTAACTATCTTGTCTTCTTTTAAACTGTATATCATTATAAATTAGTCTTAAAAATAAAGTCATTCAGGAAGGATCTATCTGAGTTTCGTTTCCATTTAAATATACTTCAATGGCGACGAGGAACTGACTCACGAAAGGGAAAATTAAGGATGGCGCATTTGGGTAATATAGCAGCATATGACAAATCCGAGGACTTTGAAGATTATGTCGAAAGGTTTGATCAGTTCTGCTTAGCAAATGACATAACAGAGGAAGATAAGAAACGGGCAGTTTTCTTGAGCGCCGTCGGCGCTCCTACATATGGACTTCTGAAAACATTGCTTGCCCCTAATAAGCCCTCATCAAGGACTTATCAAGAACTTACTGAGCTTTTGAAAAATCACCTCCACCCAAAACCCATCCTGATAGCTGAACGTTTCAAGTTTTACAATAGGAAACAACGTCCAGGAGAATCCATCACTGATTATGCAACGGAGCAACGGAAATTGGCGGAAACATGTCAGTTTGGTGCGTTTCAAGAGGAAGTTTTAAGAGACTTGTTTGTTATTGGATTGGCCAACCGCTCAGCACAGAGGAAACTATTAAGTGAATAGGAGCTTGACTTAAAGAAAGCTTTTTCGATTGCGCTAAGTCAGGAAATGGCTGATGAAAACGTCACGAAGATTCAGGGTCAAACTCAGGAGGTAAACAAAGTTGTTGGGCCGACAGCTTCTCTCAAGTGTTATCGTTGCGGGAAGACAAACCATAAGGCTGATGTTTGTTTCCATAAGGATACTGAGTGTAATGGGTGTCATAAAAAAGGACACCTTCGGAGAATGTGCCGAATGGAAAATCACACCACAGTCAATCGAAATTTGAAATATGGAAGACAAGGAAGGAAACGATCGACGGTCAACAGAGCAGAGGAGGAGACCAGCGGCTCGGAAGAAGAAACTACAGAGTGCAAACTGCAGGATGAATTGGTGCATACATTGAAATACTGTGTTAAGAAAATGAAAGCAAGACACAATAAGGTTCCAGAGATAATAGTGAAAGTTAAATTAAATGGGATACCAATTGATATGGAATTGGACACAGGAGCTTCTGTGTCACTGATCAGTGAAGAGTTCTACGCTAAACATCTGAAAAAAACAGTACTTCAATCCAGTGATATTGTGCTGAAAACCATGACGGGAGAAAAAATAGAAGTTGTCGGTATGTGTTACATAACTATGGAAGTTCATGGACACAGAGTGGAGGAAGTGCCAGTGTATGTGGTACAGGGGAATGGACCTGCCTTATTCGGTAGGGACTGGCTGCATTTTGCTAAATTTGACTGGAAAAAGTTAGCTGTAAATCATTTATATTCTGGTACTCTGAAAACCTCAAAGTTAGACGAACTGTTAAGGAAATATGGTGATGTTTTTGATGGTAAACTGGGTACAGCCAAGAATATAAAGGCTCATATTCGTGTAAGAAAGGATGCAAAACCAATCTTTTATAAAGCGAGGACAGTTCCTTATGCAATCAGGGATGCTGTGAATGCAGAACTTAAAAGACTAGAATTGGAAGGAATTATTGAGAAAGTTGAATATAGTGAGTGGGCGGCACCGATAGTGCCAGTTTCAAAAGACAATGGTTCTATTAGGATCTGTGGTGACTTCAAGGTCACCATAAATCGTTATGTGGAAAACCCTGAACATCCAATGCCAAATCCAGATGAACTTTACCAGCGACTGAACGGTGGAAAAACTTTCTCAAAGTTAGATTTATCACAAGCTTATCAGCAAGTGGAATTAGATGAGGAATCTAGGAAATATGTCACAATCAACACACCACTTGGTTTGTACAGATATACCCATTTACCATATGGTGTCTCAGCAGCACCACAACTTTTTCAGTCTTTAATGGATAAAGTTCTGCAAGGAGTACCTTGTGGATGCAACATAGATGATATTAGTCTTACTGGGAGAAACGAAGCTGAACATTTACACAATCTTGAAAAGGTACTTGAGCGGTTGCACATCAATGGGTTGAAATGTAATTTGTTGAAATGTGAATTTATGAAGCCCTCCTTGAAATATTTGAGTTTCATTGTGGATGAAGAGGGTATCCATATGACGGAGGATGCCATTGCAGCAGTCACGGATGCACCAAGGCTAGAATCAAGGTCTGAAATGCAATCCTTCCTGGGGCTGGTAAACCATTACCGTCGTTATGTGCCAAATCTCTCATCAGTCGCAGCGCCTCTCACTGAATTACTGCATAAAGACAGAAAATGGCATTGGTCAGTAGAGTGTGAAAGAGCTTTTTCCGAGATTAAAAAAATGCTGACCACTGAAACAGGAGTATTAGTGCACTATGATTTGAGTAAACCTGTGACGTTGGCAGTAGATGCATCACCCAAAGGACTTGGAGCAGTGCTTTCCCATATCACCAGTAACGGAGAGAGACCAATTGCTTATGCATCAAGGATGTTAACACCCACTGAACGTAACTATTCCCAAATTGAGCGTGAGGGTTTGGCAATCATCTTTGGACTACGGAAGTTTCATCAATATTTATATGGTCGTAAATTCACCCTTATTACAGATAACAAACCACTGTCATACATTCTGGGACCCAGGAAGGGCATTCCAGTCCTTGCAGCTGCAAGAATACAACGCTGGGCTATACAGTTAGCAGCTTATGATTATGACATTGAATTACGTCGTTCAAGTGACAATGGAAATGCTGATGCACTCTCACGGTTGCCTTTACCAGATTGTGACTCCGATGCATCAGATAAGCTTGTAAACTGGACACAAGAAGCAACTGCATTTAACAGGCACCAGGTGAACTCTCTTCCTGTAACTGCAAAATCTGTTGCAAGGGAAACTTTGCATGATGCTGTACTGGCTAGAGCTTTATATTACACAAGAAATGGATGGCCAGACTCTGAGGACGTTGCACAGGAACTGAAACCCTTCCATAGCCGTCAGCGTGAGTTTTCAATTGAAGAGGGATGTCTTCTATGGGGTGCCAGGGTGGTAATACCGTCTAGATATAGAACTCAAATCTTAGAAGAGCTACATGGTGGTCATCCGGGGATTGTTAGGATGAAGGGATTAGCTCGCTTGCATGTGTGGTGGCCGAATATCGATCAAGATATTGAAAACACTGTGCAAGGGTGCTCGGCTTGTCAGGCTACTCAGCCAATGCCGACTCGTGCTGAGGGTAATCCGTGGAAATGGCCTTCCGGTCCGTGGAAAAGAGTACATGTTGATTTCGCAGGACCATTCCTGGGACAAATGTACCTCATTATGATTGACGCATTTTCAAAATGGCCAGTACACCCAATGAAATCAATTACAACTATGAATACCATCGAGATCATGCGGCGGGTATTTGCTCAGCATGGGGTTTGTGTAGAGCTCGTGTCTGATAATGGAAGACAGTTTGTGGCTGAGGAATTTAAAGAGTTCATGACCCAAAATGGTGTAAAGCATATACTGATACCTGCTTATCACCCAAGCAGTAATGGGCAGGCCGAAAATACAGTAAGAACATTCAAACAAGGAATGAAAAGGGCGATGAGAACATTGCAATCGTGTAATACATCTTTAAATACCAAGTTCTGTCAATTTCTACTGACTTACCGAACTACACCTCACTGTACAACAAAGCGCACGCCTGCAGAGCTCATGGGTCGGCAGTTGCGCACTCGCCTTGATTTAATACACCCAGATGCATCTCAGAGAATTGAAAGAAAAGCCTCAGAGAACGAGAAACCAATGAGGGAACTCGATATAGGGGACGTGGTACTGGTTCGGGATTATCGTCAAAATACCAAGAAGGGCATATGGACTCGAGGAGTTGTGGTTCTTAAATTGGGTCCATGTACATACAATGTACAAGTGGACGGTAACTTAGTATGGAAGAGGCATATTGATCAAATGAGACTGATCTCCAATGATTCTCAAGATAGCAGAAATGAACTCTTAGCACGTGATTTTTCAGAGTTGATCAGCTATCCAGACCCGCCATTACCAAAAGAGTTCATAAATACTCGTGAAGAGTTAGGTGATGAAGTTGCAGGTGCAGAGAAGAATGAAATCCCAAATGTAAAAGAAAAGGAAGCGGCAGCTGCAGAAAAATTATCGGGAAATGAAAATGGTAAACCTTCTGATGACTCACCTGATGGATCGATATCTGAATTACCAAAACTTCGAAGGTCTAGCAGACAAAGTAGACCACCTGACTATTTTAGAATGTAAAATGATTAATAATATTATGCATGTTTTGTATTATTTATTCGAAGCTATGCCACCATTTAATTATTGATTGTTTATCCTTTTATTTGCTTTAATCTTTCATCCTTTTTCGCGAGGGGAAAAGGTGTTATGTATTTATGTTGATAACTACCTATTACAAGAGGTTATATTTGTGTTTACAGATACTTACTACTCATTAAGCATAACTACCCTGTTAACTATCTTGTCTTCTTTTAAACTGTATATCATTATAAATTAGTCTTAAAAATAAAGTCATTCAGGAAGGATCTATCTGAGTTTCGTTTCCATTTAAATATACTTCACGATCATTAATAGGTTACGTTGCAAGTGCTCATTATGATATCCCAATGCAGTGTATGTAAATTGCGTTTTTTTTTTCCTTTTCATTTGTATCTTTAAAAAATTTTGTGACTCCCACAATTTTATTCATGACGACAAATGTTGTACTTTGGGTTTTGGTTCTTGCTTAAATGAGGCACTTTTTGGGAGAATGCTGCACCACTACAGCAGTAGGCAATAAGTATTCTGGATGCTTGGTAATAGGCGCTGATATATTGGCCCTCAACGGATTAGCTATTGATAGTTATCTTTGTGCCTTTTATTTATCGTATTAATTAGTTTAATGATATATTTGCTATTATTCTTTATTCAGGTTAATGGCACTATTTGCCTTCCCTTCTTGTTACTTTTTATATATTTTTTCTTTTATAAGCTACTTTTCCTTCTCCATTTTGTTCACTTGTATATACTTATTCATATTTCATGTCTTGTGTAGACTTTATTTACATTTTTTAAATTCCTTTAATCTTTCGGTATATCAGAATTTTAAGCCATCTCTCTCTCTCTCTCTCTCTCTCTCTCTCTCTCTCTCTCTCTCTCTCTCTCTCTCAACCTTTATCTGCAGTGTTAGGAAAAGGTCGTCTATCTAGCAGCCTATCCCCTACTAAAGATTAGCTGAGAGACCAGAAGGTTGAACTCTTATGAATTCTCTCCTTCTGTATTAAGACGTATAATGTACACACATACACGCGCGCGCACACGCAAGCACATACACACATGTATATATATATATATATATATATATATATATATATATATATATATATATATATATATATATATATATATATATATATACATATATATATATATATATATATATATATATATATATATATATATATATATATATATACGTATATATATACGTATATATATATATATATATATATATATATATATATATATATATATATATATATATATATATATTAGACTCCTAATATCTGGATTTTCTCTACCTCGGGATCAGGGACTTAGGGGGGGAATCAGCTCAAAGTTAATAGCTTCAGGACGGCCGGTGTATGGAACCTGGGCCCAATAAACTGAGGTTCCATTGACTTAGCAATGGTACTTCAGTTTGTTGTGCTCAGGTTTGATTCCCCGGCCGACCTGAAGCTATTATCTTTCGAGTTGATTCCCTATGAAAGAATCTAGATAATAGTAGTAGTATAATATATGGCTTATATGAATATGAAAAACACGTCTGAGTGTACATAATTATCCTATATATGTTTATACAGTATATATATATATATATATATATATATATATATATATATATATATATATATATATATATATATATATATATATATATATATATATATATATATATATATAGCCTACACAAATATATGGTCATATTGAGACCCCACTAACTGAATTGCGATGAACCTTTGTGCAGAAATCTTCGTTCAAACGTACACAATTCTCATCAGGCTTTATATATATATATATATATATATATATATATATATATATATATATATATATATATATTATACATCTGATGATGATGATGATAACAACAACAATAATAATAATAATAATGATAATTCCGAAACACGGACAGGTTGAAGTTAAGTGTATATCATATCGCAAATCATTCTTAAAAAGAAAAGCGGAAATACTCATTACCTTTTGACAGCACCACTACATTCTGCTAATTTCAACGTGACATCAGATTACTCATTCAACCGCTGATTCTAAAGTGAAAAAGTAGCCATGGAATTTTTTCTGGCTTCATTTCTGGAATGAATATATATATATATATATATATATATATATATATATATATATATATATATATATAATATATATATATATATATATATATATATATAATATATATATATATATATATATAATATATATATATATATATATTTTATATATATAATTATATATATAGATATATATAATATATATATATATATATATATATATATATATATATATAATATATATATATATAATATATATATATATAATATATATATATATATATATATATTTTATAGATATAATTATATATATAGATATATATAATATATATATATATATATATATATATAATATATATATATAATATATATATATATATATATCTATATATCTATATATATATCTATATATCTATATATCTATATATAATGCTGTTGTTATATTATTTATTAAGTTTATGCAACACTATTCGCACGAGTTTGCTTTCAAACATATGCTGATGAAAGCGTTGTATTAATCAAACTTCAAACTCTGCTGCAATATCACGTTTCCCTGTCAGCCTAGAACGTCCATAATCTTGTAAGCTGTGTTGGTGTTCAAACTTTGTCATCTTTGACTGTCTCACATTGTCCCAAAGTTCTCAGAAGCAGATGACAGGAACCGTTAATGGATATATATATTCAATTGGTACTTGAAATATAACCAATAAAAATATTTAGCAGCTATGTTTTCTTAATTTGCCTTGTTGGCATTAAGCATAAGAATTTGTGGGAAAATCTTATTCATCTCCAGACTAGATACCTTATCTTGCCTGTATAGATTGTACATTATCTTCATAAGTATAGTTAGCCTGCTGAAGCAAATTCGTGTGACTCAAAGGTTTTACATAAATTATCATTTTTAAGCAAGGCAAGTCCCAAGCTGGGAGAAATTGAAAGAAGTTTATTAGCTAGGTAAGAAGAGAACTGAGGACAGGAATGATATACATTAGTAATTATGTAACGAAGGACAATACAGTTTAGAGCCTAAGGGACAATGCTAAAAATGTTCAAATCCCAATTCAATGCTTTAAGCAAGATGCATTATATTCGTTCACTCATTGTCAAAGGGTCTTTGCATAGGGCTTTCAGCCGCTAGCTGCTTCCACTTAATAGTCCTTCCACTCTACTTACATTACCGCATCTTTTCTCCTAACTTGCTGTTAAGCCGCTGTTCAACTAGTTGATAAATAGTGCGATCGCTGGATTTTCTCTGCATGCACATAGGCCTTGAGTGGCTTCCCTAAACTTAGCGCTGTACATAAGGGTCAAATTCCATAAAGCCATCCTCCCTTTACAGGACCTTAGCTACAGTAAATCCCATCCTATAGGTGTATAAGGGGTTTCCTAAAGTCCGTCTCAATTTAGCGGGTTTTAGGCTCTATAGCTAGGAAGGGTTACCATATTTTTCAACTTTCATACAACTCTTCCTTGATTAGGTCAAGAATTCTTCTCAGATATCGTTGACTCAAATACCTTGAAAATTGTTCTCTTATTTGGACGGTGTCAGGTGGCGCCAGAGAATTACTTCCTCCTTCCTTGCGGTCGTTAGACCAAGGATGACGGAGTGGGTGGAGTCCTGGCTTTAGGCAACTTTTTTCGTTATATTGTTTTTCAGGTGTCAGGTATGATGATGATGATGACGACGATGATTATTATTATTATTATTATTATTATTATTATTATTATTATTATTATTATTATTTATGAAGTACAAGAGAGTTTTCTTTCATTAGAGACTCAGATCCAAAATGATAATCCTCAAATTTATTTTTGAAAATTACTTGACAGACTTCAACTTCGTATAATACACACAATAGTCAGAGATATTGGTATAGTTGGGCAACTTTATTTTATCATGTTAGTGCACCATGAGAATTCAAGATTTTCCCTTTTTTACAGTAAGAAAAATAGGTAAATCTTTAACCTATTTCAATCAAATACCTATAATTTCAACCTTTGTTTGTATAGTGTAACCCGATGCTTTTGAAAGGCAATTAATGGTAATGATATCGCGGTTATTCTATCTTTTTTTTCACCAATTACAAAATTTTAAGATTTTTATCAGTATTTTGGATCTGGGCCCAAACATTTCGAAAATATGAAAATAAAATTTTGCAGCCTTTTCTATAACCAATTGTAGATTTTATACAGATTTTCTTGATCTGAAATATTTAGTTATATTTTCAGTAAAGCTCAATTTCGAGGGCCATTATAATGAAATCAGTGTACAGATAAATATTGATTGTAACTGAGGTAAATATACATTTAATATAACCGAATTCTTTTATTAATCAATGGAAAAATATCCTTCATCGTGTTAAAGAAAAGTCACTTACCAAACCAGGATCCTAATACTTATCTTTTTGCAGAGGTTAATGCTGGATCTGGAACCAACTATTTGTTTTATCTAAGCAAATGTTCGATTTACAGGCGTATATTCTTGACGGAATAAGACAAAGAGAACTGTCTGTCTATAACTGTCATTTCATTTTGAAATCTCAACCAATCAAATGCCATCTTCTCTCCAATGAAGTTGAGTTAAATTTTATCAGGTATGTTTCTTTTGTGAGGAATTCAAAGATTTTTTAGCAGATATGATTGGTGAAATTGAAGAAAGGAATTGGAAACATCTAAATATAACTGTGAATACCGTTATCAATAAATCGCAAATTCTTTAGAAATGCTTAATTCGTAATGTTTACTAATAATATAAAGACTAGAAAAAAAATGCACGATACTTTAATTAAATTGAGTCAAATGAAACTACCTTTTGGTTGAAGAAACATCCTCAATGGAAATGGTGGTCGCCTCCCTTCAAAGAGTTATTAATCAAGAGATATAAGGCCATAAAGTAAATTTCTGTATTTGGAAAATTTTGAAAGCTTAGTTAAACTCCATAAATGTTAGCATCAATAATAATTTCACCTTTTAATCTTTTTCATTTCCCAACGTAATCATGTTTTGTGGAGTATGGGGTAACCTCTTACGTAACTGAAATTCAGTGTTTAATGTTATAGCGGTAAATCAAAATACTGAAGAGGTAGAAAAATAAGTGCAGATAACTATACCTAATAAGTATGTCTTAATCTTGACTTAATAATTGTTTTTCCTCCCTTTCTATTAAAAGTAATAGCAGTCAAGCGGCTGATTGCATTAATTCCGACTCGAAATGAGAGAGAGAGAGAGAGAGAGGAGAGAGAGAGAGAGAGAGAGGAGAGAGAGAGAGAGAGAGAGAGAGAGTAAAACACCTGCTGTGAAAGTTGAGGTTACAGAAGCTTGCAAAACAAAAAAAACTTTACGGGCCAGGTGCAATTAGCACCGAGGTAGAAAATAAGTCAACACACAGTTGATTAAATAAAGTTATATCAAAAAGTTTTTCTGTTCAATGATGCTTTGTACTCTGACGGCTCCACTCACTTCTAATGCACTAAATTTTCGTACGTTAGGTTGTATAACTAAATGTCTTAGTTTTCAATTATGTGAAATGTTAAAGAAGGCCATTTATACGGTATTTTACCACTTCAGTGTTGCATTAATACTTGTACCCATTAATGAGGAGCTTGAATATCATTATTATAAGCAGTTTGTTTTACTAAAGGTAGGCTAATAATAGGAATATTACATAACAGCCAAATATTAATTCCCCTTTGTGAACGGATATTAGATCTGTTTATTGCTACTTGTCATGTGGCAATAGGTGCTAAATATTTGGCGTACGCTTGAATGCGACAGGTGGTCTGAATAAAATTTTATTGCCAAATGGCTGCAATTAAATTACCCCTAAGGTCTCAGCATTTACCATTAACTGGAGGTGTTTTGAATGATTATTTACTAGCAGTTATTACAAGTTGTAATGTTTATGTGATTTGATGCATTTGGAGTTTTCGTTTTAAATGTTCCGAATTTATGCAAAAGGTGCTTATCTTTAATAAAAGGTAGAATTAAATGTATACCATCAGAATATCAATTGTTATTGATGGGTAAGTTTTGATCTATTCATCATTCCGAAGAGTCAAAAGGTTTGAATAGGTAATTTGGGTATATTATTATTATTAATTATTATTATTATTATTATTATTATTATTATTATTATTATTATTATTATTATTATTATAATTAGCTAAGAAATAACCCTAGTTGGAAAAGCAATGTGCTATAAGCCCCCCCCCCCAAAAAAAAAAAAAAAAAAAAACTATCAGTGCACAAGATTAATGCCAACCCTTAGAAGTAGAAGGAAATGAGAGTACATTTTTTTTCGGTTAACGTAACAATGAAATTTGTCTTGAATGGATAGCCTCTTAAAAAAAAAAATAAGTACAATTCATAATATGAGTTTTCAGTCATCTTTGTAGAAATAAGAAACTCTTGTACAACGTGAATTACCTCCCAACGGGTTTTCTGTTCTTATAAAATTTTAAGTTATCAAGGATCTTATTATAGTTTATATATTGTTGTTGAGACTGCTCTCGGGATGGGATGAGATGGTTTTTCCGAGGCATTACTGCAGGGGACAGTATAAGAGTAGCTTGCATCGATATTCCATTTTCATTAGCTCATGCTTTCTATTTGGACAACGTTCAGCTTCTTTGTAATGAAGCTACAGTAAATATTTCTCTAATTGAAACAAATCATAAAGAACAACTGTGATATGATTAATTAATACTTTTTTATTGGCTTGATAAGTTATAACTGATAGTCCTTGTTGCATAAGCTGGTATTTAACATCGATTATTCTCATTCTGAATTGCAGCCTCAAGTACCTGTAGCGCCTTCACCTTAACTTCAATTATATTTATTTTATTTCACACGCACACACACTTGGTTTTATAAACATATATATATATATATATATATATATATATATATATATATATATATATATATATATATATATATATATATATGTTTGTGTGTGTGTGTGCGCGTGTATTTTGTTTAAGATCAAGATCAATCTCAACATAGGATTACCGAAGGGCCTGGCGATTACTCAATATGCTTCGTCCCTG
>NC_090727.1:7370094-7377594 GCF_036898095.1 Palaemon carinicauda | reverse complement strand
CAATTGAATTAGGGGTGAAAATAACAAGTTTTTTCCCTTTTCATTCATCATGACAGCAGTAGGTCAGTGTGAACATTTTAAAGGTAATGATTTTATCCAGTCCTTTTATTTTTATTTTATTTTATAACCTTTTATTTTCCTCATCGTTATTCTTGGCCTCATTAATATGCCTCCAAAGTTAGTCGAAAACACTTTGTAATGAAGTTTAACCCTCTGACGTGGTCCGGTTATGTAACCCTAAGTGTACGGATGATGCACTTTGAATACTTTTCTTGTGGAAATATTCGCTAAAAGTCAAGGTGCCATCCAAGGAACACGAGGCATGCATCTGAGTGAGGGCCGGTGCTGGACCTAATTGAAAATGTGTACAGAAAACAAGTAGCAACGGTTCAGTTGTATGAGACAATCCTTCTTCATTCAAATGGTTAAACTACTGCAATGTAATTGTTCAGTGGCTACTTCTCTTTTGGTAAGGGTAGAAATGAGACTTAGGTATGGTAAGCAGCTCTTCTAGAAGGGCACTCCAAAATCAAACCATTCTTCTCTAGTCTTGGGTAGTTACAAATAAACAATAATCTTCGGCCTAGTTACAGAATTCGTGTAAATAACACTTTTCGCTTTCATAACTGGAGGCTCCATGTTGCAAACCCTTTTCCTCATCGGCGCACTTTCCTCAAAACCAGAAATTGTGTCCTTTGCGAAACGTGCAACATTTCCTGTATATTCGTGCAAGTATTACTATTGCTGTAAGTGCGCAACAGCCGTAAGTATTTGGTCAAAGGCTAATTCAAACATTATTTATCGTAAATTGCATCCTTTAAAGCGCATATAAAGGTTCAGCATAGCAATATGATAACGAAAAGGATTTGTATCTTATTGCAGATGTTGTTGATGCAAATGCAATCAATATTGACCAACTAGTTCCCTTGTAATAAAAGTGAAATGTTCATGACTTTGTCCATTGCTATTTTATGAGCACGTATTACTTGTCGTCCCCTTTCTGTTCGCCTACTTTCAATGAGTCATTCGGATTTGATTGCAGATGTGCGATCATTGTTTTCGAAATGCAAGGGACTTTGTCTTTATTTTCACACTCGGGCATATTCCCAAACGATCTTTTGTACCAAGGAATCCTCGTTACGTCGTTGTATCATTATTCGTTGAATATGATTAAATTTCTTTTGTAGGTTTCTATAGGTATGAAAGTGGGTGTGCAATATTTTATTTATGCTAAGTGTGTGGATGATTTCTTATCAACTAAATTCCTTGTTCACTATCTTGTAGAAATATTGGTTTACATATTTGATATTAACGAGATTGCTTGATGCTCGCACGCGCGCACACACACACACACACACACACACACATATATATATATATATATATATATATATATATATATATATATATATATATATATATATATATATATATATATATATATATATATATATATATATAATATGTATGTGTGTGTGTGTGTATATATATATATATATATATATATATATATATATATATATATATATATATATATACATATACATATACACATATATACATATAAATATCTGCTTTACCAGATAAATTTTGAAAGAACTAAGCGATTTGAAACTCTTGAAGAATGTATAGTATTCTTATTTTCCATAGATTTTTCCTGGCTAGTACGGTGGTAACGTGTTTGTCTCGCATTCGCGTGGCGAAATCGATCCCCGCCCAGGGCCGTGAGTTTAAGCTGTTTACTGGGGAGGCTACTGCTGTGGTAGGGCACCACAGTGGGGGGTTGGGCTTGCCCGGCTGACGTTCTGGTGAGCATCTATTCTGATAGAACTGGAACTGAAACCAGACACCTTTAACCTTTAGACACCTTTAACTCGTCCAAAATGTAAATTTTTGCTTGGGGAAAAAGTAATTTGGTTTCATACGTTGTTTGAATTAGTTTCTAACTTGCATTCGTTTATGTAATTGGTTCCCAAAACAAAGTAGGAAATAAGAGAAGGCAGTAGAAAACCTCACTTGTTGTACGTCAAATTGAAAATAAAACTATGGACAGGGTATTGCCTAAACTCTCTGACGAAATTTGGAAAGGCATGCAATAATCATGACTACAACAGAAGTATCCCGTATGTAGAAGTAAATGTTTAAGGACTGTAAAATAGAAAGACATTTTCTTAATAGAATATTATAGTAGCGATGGCTTGAAATTTTCATTTTCATTTTTTTCCGGTTATGATAATTGGTTGTTTATTATTAACATAAGAAACAAATAAAATTTATAAGAACTTTCAAACGAAGACGTCTCTGCTAAACGAGTTCTCCTAAGATATGGTGTTCATATTCTTAGTTATGTTCCCTGGTGGAAATGAGAGAGGAACAACAAAGTTCATAAGATTAAAGAGTTGAACCATGCTAAGGCACGACAATCTTCGCGATGGAAGTGGAAAAAAATAGTCCACGTAAGAGGGAGAATCGACAAATAAGGTGCCGATATGAACTACAGGGGTAAAGAAAAGATAAATGCACAAGGAGGAGCGTAGAATGTCTAGACATTTTGAATTGATAAAGATTCACTTTTTCTATATAATGTATTGTGGTGTATGCCACTGAATATCTCTTATAGATAAAAGACCAAAGGGAGATTCCTCAAGTCCCAAAGTGACATTTCTGTTCCTACCATTGCCCTCCATACGAGCGGAGTTTGCTCATATTGCCCAAGTTTTATAGCGCTATAAAAGTGAAATGTATGGAAACGCCTAGTCTAAGGAAAACTGTTGTTCTTTCATAGGGACGTTACACACGAATGGGTATTCGCAGTGTTTGGAGATAACATTCTATTAATGTATGTAAATAGCTACAAGGTCATTAGCATATTTTCTTTCTCTGGCAGATATTGAATGTATTTGATTAAATATCTAATTTAATGCTTTATTCTTGTGGATTGCAAAAGTACTTGAAAAAATAGACTCCGAAGCAATTTCGTTGTGGATGTGTTTTTTTTCCCGCAGCATTCCTTCGGCCATTCCCGGTTCCTGTCTTGTATATTACTATCCAACCTCTTAAATTTTACCTCATACTTTAACTGCATTGTTTTCCTAAGTTGCACTTGGATGCCGAATTGCTTAAAAGGCCTCAGGGCTGGGCTAATTAACCCAAACTCGTGACTCCGTCCATGATAAATCGGAAATTCAGCATTAAAACCTTGGGAACAATAACGGCGAAATTTTCACCTGATCATAAAGTTGGAATTAAATATTACCAGCTATTAGGCTACGTGTTAGAATTATGTAACAGCATATCGTTTCATCATTCTTCGTTTTTTCTAATCAACAAAAAAGTGAGTTTAACTTGAATCGTTTTACAAAATTCAGTGCCAAATTAACTCTAGCAGTATCCTGAATCATATTTTGGAATCAAGTCTGAAATAAGTAGGGTAGGAATAGTAAATATAGCATTGATACTGGGACATGTAGTTCACACGTACGTATTTTTCGGAAATAGTGAACTATTGATTCATCCTTCAAATTTAGCGTAAATTCGATAGTTTGCCATAAGAGCAAATAAAGAGGGACACCCGAAAATCTTGCTTACAAATTAGTTCACAGGTCTGTTTATATAAAAGTTTTTTTTTTTCTGTTTATTGGATTGGTAGCATATGTAGAAGATAATTATATTCGTATTTTTTTGGTTTATGCCAAACGGATAAAAGCTTGTTTCATCTGGAATATGACGACCATGATGAATTAAAATATTTTTTTCTAGATTTCATTGATGCATTTGTACGAATTAAGGTATATTTTACTACAATTAATTACTTCGTATCTGATGAATGAAAGGAAGATGAAAGACGAATGAACAAAATAAGGAAAAAATTTGCTTTGGTATTTGCATAAAAACATCAGCAGCACGTCCTTTTTTTATGAAATGAGTCATTTACACACACACACACACACACACACACACACACACACACACATACATACATATATATATATATATATATATATATATATATATATATATATATATATATATATATATATATATATATATATATATATATATATATATATATATATATATATATATATTACGCTTGGATTCAATAGGCTCCACATCAACTCGGGCCCACCATCCCTGGGAGTTATACAGTAGTTATGGGTCAGTGCGAGTCGTAGCGGATTGTTACCCTGTTAACGATGTCTGGACCGTATTCAATTCCTTCCTGACTGTCACTCGGCAGAGGGTCAAGAAATTGACGTTATGGTGACAACCTCCCCTTTAAAAGACTTTTCGATAATCCGAAGGCTGTTGCCTTCTGTTTCCACTCTCGAATTAAGAAAAGGGCCTAATGGGATAAATTTGTAAAGATATGTGTTTCAGATATTTATAGGAATAAAAAGCATATACGTGCAGATATACAAAATATAGTTTGACTTGTGTTGTGCGTATCCATATGTATGAATAATCACAAAAACATGATCGGATACTTGCAAATACACATCCAAACGTAAATGCAATATGTTTTTATTCATACAAGTTGTGAAAAAAAATGTCTTATAGTCAGGGAGCCCACTGGAGTTCATTTACACTTTTGGGAACGAAAGGCTTAATCCTGTTGATCGGCTGCTACTAATATGGGAACTAAAAAAGGCAATATTATAAATGACGATGAAAATCTATGTTCGCAAAATTTTATATCTACTGACGTTAAACAGTTGAATTAAAACTCAATGCTTAATCTGTGGGCCGAAGGCATTTATTTGCGGCATTTGAGTATGGAATTAATTCATTCCTATCATTCTAATACGATCAGACTAATCTATTACAACAGCAATTTGATATACTGTACAACTTGCTCATCCATAGTCTTTATAAAAGAATGTTGCGGTTGGTGGGTAAAATATGTCGAACACAATTTTTGTATTATATTGTTGCAAATTTGTAACACCAACAACCGAACATTCAGTGCTGCCTTCCAACTGGGAGATCACGATGACTTGAAATTTAAGATCGGTTTTATCTATTTAGATATTTTTTTAGTATTATTGTACATTTTATTTTGTTCATCGTTGTTGATCACTTTACAGTCGGACTAAACTGTTCACCGGTACATGAACACACACACAACCAGAAATATGATATGATTTAACAAGTGATTGGTGTATGCAATTTGTTAATCAATCAGGTATTTTTGTAATCGTGTAGATAAGCAAATAAAAAGTCTAGAGATTAATTCTGTGACGAAGGAAACAGAAAATATAGTGCTATGAAAGAAATGGTATTTTCTCATAGAAAATACGCATTATTTATTATCCGCTATATGAAAATGATTGTTTTCTTCGATTTTGATCCACTTCATTAAACTTTTACTTTTGTAATTATTTTTGTTTGGCACATGTAATGACGCCGAGCCAGTGCATACCTAATTCCAAGAAATGGAAAATCCCAACAAAAAACTATTATGCGGAAAATATTTTTCAATCTCCCAAAGTTCTCACCGATTTCTCTCCGGTTAAATGTCCCGTAGCGAATTGAATATTAGAATCTCATTCAGAGCTGAACATTTAAACATTTTCAAAACATATACATAACATGGAAACCCAAAGGACAATGAATACTAATTTCCCTTTAAATGTCATAAATATTCCCTTTCCCAATGGATAGATAGGATTTATTGAGAATTGATCTACAGTAGTATGTATACGAACATACTGCCTGGAAGCATTTACTTTTTTATCAATACTGAGTCAGTAATAGCCAATAAAGTGGTAGATTATGAGTTTAGTTAACTACCTAAGCCTGGTTCCTTAGAACCTCATTCCGGTTAAATAAGGAATTACTATGCATTTCTGGCCAAAAATAATGGGTCTTTTCTTTAATATCTCTCATGCTAATTACTTGATCAGAATGATACTTTGACACAGCACTATAGACCTCCACCTAATGTTTTATACTAGAATGCATTTTAAAATCTCGTTAATTAAGGTGTTTAGTCTTGTACTAATAAAGCTTAAGCCAAGTGAATCAGGTAAATAGGTAAAAGACATTCGAATACCTACACTCCCTCGTCCCTCCCCTCTCCTTCCTCCTCTTTCTTGGCCCTCCTCCTATCCCTCCAGTAACTCCAATTCCTAGTCTCTCCACTGTCGTTTACTCTACCTTTTCTGTATATATATGTATACAGTATACATATGGGGTATAGTTAGGTTCCATATGTAACTTTGCCAGATTTTTGTGAAGTATCAAATCTGTACATATTTGAAAAAAAATATTATACAGTATAAGCAATAGAAAAAAAACTGTTTCTATTTGCTCTGATACAGTATTTATGTGGCTGCCATCTTGGATTTTAGAAATTGGCTGCTGTGAAAAAAGGTTTTCGTCAATATCTCAGCTTTTAAATAACCTATAAATATTGCTGACATATAAACCATTTTCAGGCTCATCAATCGAAGGGTATTAAAATAAATAAGTTAGATTAAGCAACACATATATTTGACTTGAATATTCCGTTTATTACATGTTTTTTACAAGTGGTCAGACATTAACGTTCCGCTAAGTTATGTCCTTCAAGAACCAACATGTGCTTCATGACGAAAATGGGTTTAATCCTTTAGGCAACCAGAGTCTTTACATATCATCATCGTTGTAGTTATCAGTTTCATACTTGTTCTATGCCCTCATCATTTTGACACTCGCTTTCGATCTGGCAAAGATTAGTGCAGTATAATTTCCTTGTTCTGCAAGAACATTTGTCAGTCTGTTTTGTTTATTACAGGTGTTGATCATCATATGTATAGTATTCTATCATGACCAATGAATATTATGATGATTATCATTATGGTTAATGGTGTTAAATTCGTTATTAAGGTAATATAGGAACCATTAATAAATTGACCAGTATTAATCATAGCATCCACCAAGAAATTGTACTGAGAAGGAGAAACAAAAGATATATCTTACATCGAACGAACTTAAACACTACATAATTATTGAGTACGATACGAAGGAAAAGCAAACATCAAATAGTTTAAAATATTAAATTCTTCCAAGTCATGTTTGTTTTGGGGCGTCAATAGGCTAAAGGTTTTTCCGAAAATGCAGTACACTACAGCCTACGAAAGCTAAGACAAATGCGTTAACTATTTTATATTACAAAATCTCATTATTCCATCAAAAAAAAAAAAAAAAAAAAAAAAAAAAAAAAAAAAAAAAAAAAAAAAAAAAAAAAAAAAAAAACAGAATACTGTGAACATTCATGAATCCCGTTTTGTTTCCTTTTTCTTTGCAATCATGGTCATTTATTTGAATTAGTTTTACATTTGATACCAAAAATGCTTGAAAATTTTTTTTTAGCAGGATGGGGGATCATGAAAAAGCATAGGAGGATTTTGAGGCTTCTCGTTGCGATTGAACTGTATTGAGTTCGTTATAAGGAAAATAGTCATTAGTTTTTTTTGCTATCAAAACTTTTTTGTTTTTAATTTTCGTTTAATTTTT
>NC_090727.1:7272594-7365094 GCF_036898095.1 Palaemon carinicauda | reverse complement strand
ATTTCTTAATTATTCATTGACTTGCTTTTGGTAGCATTCTTAATTTTAGAAACCTAACATTCAATCATACACATTTACCTACTAATGTAATAACATATGACATATTCCAATTCTAAGGCCGGGAGCACACTAGCGACTCTGTGGCGCCACAAAGCCACAGCATCGTGTGGCGGGGATGTGGTCTCCCATAGGTTTCCATTGTTTTCAAGTTTTGCCGCTCAAACTAGCGACTGTGGCAAGCGACTGTGGCTCTCTGTCGCTCATCCCCGCCACAGGCGTGGCGTGGCTTTGAAATCAATGGAAACCTATGGGAGACCACATCCCCGCCACACGATGCTGTGGCTTTGTGGTGCCACAGAGTCGCTAGTGTGCTCCCCGCTTAAAAAGATATAGGAATCTTATAAACTGCTTAACGCTAATCAAATTGCTTCAGAATCTGCAGTTTACCGCGATACCTTGAAAATAATTAGTATTTCCCTATTTTAGCTACCCAGTATCATTAATATTTTTTTTTCTTTTTTTTACAGTATTTTAACTTTTAACAATTTCGAAAATACATGAACGGCCGAACTACATTCAATACACACACACATATATATACGTATGTATATATATATATATATATATATATATATATATATATATATATATATATATATATATATATATATATATATATATATATATATATATATATATATATATATATATATATATATATGAAGTATATATGTTTTGAAATGAATGTCCGTTGTAACTGGTTTACACCTTCTTCATGAATTTTTGTTTGCCTGATTTATAATGGCACGTTAATGGAGTTGGCATTTGCTCTGACGTTTTTATAATGTCTCTGCAAAGCGTGTTTAGTCCCTTAGGAATGAGTTGTTTTGTAGGTGTTAAAAGTTGGGTTATAACTGGTAAGTTTTCAATTAGCAAAAGTTTTTTTTAACGATCTATTTATTTGTTATTCTTTTATTTCGTACCTCTCATTTCAACTAAGCCATTATAACAATTTTGTTCAACTCCCTGATATTGCCTAATAGGGAAAGAGCTTTTATACTAGGTATTTATCCTAATTTTGCTAATTAAAATGTCAATGTATTTTCTGGGATCACAATTTTATGTTTACCAAAACCCTGCCCATAAGATGATATCAAACGGGATAAATTTATCACTGCGAAAGTAAGAACGGAACGAATTTCGTTAGTTGATTCTTTTAAGCGATTTTGTGAATTGAACGTAGGTGATTTGTAAGTTTCAAAACAAGGTTACTCTTTTACATAAAACGACGTTATCTCTGATCTTTGGGCAAATGCTGATTTCTTGTAAAATTCACTGACGACAGATGATTCGCAAATCACTCATTCATTTGAAGTGCCATTTTCCATTTTGAATAATATCATTATTGCTAGCCAATCTACAACCCTGTTTGGAAATTGTCTTATGCAAGTAGCCTAAGGTATTAATCGTTTATGATCACAGTACCTACTCTCTCTCTCTCTCTCTCTCTCTCTCTCTCTCTCTCTCTCTCTCTCTCTCTCTCTCTCTCTCTCTCTCTCTCTCTCTCTCAGGTCATGATTTTATTTGTTGTTGGATGAAATAGAGAAAGCTTAATCGACGCTTCGGCCAAGATCGCAAAACCAAACCAATTAGTAAATATCGTATATCTCGCCACTCTCATCTCATTTTCCAACTTCCAGAGGCATATAATATTTTGTTTTTCGATTTGTGTTATGCATAGGCTTAGTCATTTGGAATATTTACATGGTGAAAATTTGGTCTAAAGCAAACATTCTTGTATGCAGAATTAATTTGCAATTTTTTCTTTACAGACTTTATTATTATACATAACTGTACTGTAATGAGACGTGATTATTGAATTTCCTCTGGATTTTTTAAAATTTACGTCAGGTAAAATAGTGCTTCTCTTCAGCCATTTTAATAAAGATATGGAATTCTGATTATTGAAGATGATGATAAAAAGGACATTCTTCTGTTCGAAAACAGAGCAATTACGAACAGTCGTCAAATGTACTATGGAACTCACGCAATGGCTGTTCTTTCGTATCTGTTTGCCAAGTGTTGCCTTGAAACATTCTTAATTGCTGCCCTACGTCCATTTGCTGCCCGTTGTTGGTGATCTAAGTATTTTGAAGGTAGTAAAGTACCTTCAGCAATCGGTGCTCATTTACATCTAGATTTATTGAATGACAAAGTAGGTTGAACGTAATATTTTCAAAGGCATCCTCAATTATTCTTCGATGAACTGTTATTATTCCTGTATGTAGTGTTAGTTGTTCCCCGAATTCATGACTAATCGTTCTCTCATCAACATTTAGCGAATGCGTTGTTTAGTGCGAAGTACCAGACTGCTTTTTCATGTTCTTGTAAGCCTATCTCTGCTATAAATTTATTGTGGATGTTCATTAATTTATAATTTTCTGTTCTGTTCATAATTTTTACTGATTTTAAATCAATTAATTTAGTTGACATTTATATGGGTGTATATTGAAACCAATGATTCAACAATATAATGTACATGAAATAAGTAGATAACTGGTAAATAAATTGGTAGTTAACAGAAATATAACGTTGCATTTCGACAAATTGAATAATGAAAATTTAAAAACAAATATGGATCTTAGGTTTAGTTTATTCATTTTTTTTATCATTAGTTGTATGATCATCTTTATAATAAAATATTATGAAATTTTTCGTTTCAGGTTTTATAAGTAGAAAAAAATAAATGATATATGGTCAAATTCCATAAATCAAATATCCGAAAGAAATGGGTAGATGATTTAAAGAAATGCTATTAGGTATTGCGTACATAAACTGGTAAAATTTGTCAACTTACTAAGCACATTAAATAAAAGGTTCTGTTTAATTTCCGGAACGAATGCAATTGAAACCGGTTCACCTTTCTTTTTGTAGAAAAATTTACCTATAAATACTTCAATAAGTCTAGAAAACTTAACTGGTAATGCAAAGATCATAACAAAAGTTAGTAAATGCTCTTCTTTTTTAGGTTAGTTTCCCATTTTTCCATATATAAAATTTGCTTGAGTTTTTTGGGGTGGCGACCTATGGTTAGATCCAATTTAACTATGTTCTCTTAAATAACTTCTTTTTCAAGCAAAACTTCTTAATTATATGCCTTTGGCTTTTATTGTCACGAGAATCTCTGCCTTCATGATACTGGTATTTTAACATTATGTTCGAAGAGTTTTTTTTTTTTTATGCCAGTCAACGAAAATGTATTGGTTTTACCCCATGCAGGAATCATAAATGTATCTTGGGAGGTTTATGTATATATGTGTGTATGTATGTATGTATGTATGTATGTATGTATATATATATATATATATATATATATATATATATATATATATATATATATATATATATATATATATATATATATATATATATATATATACTGTATATAGTTTTCGTTTTCTTTTCGTGTCGTTTGGGCTAAAAAGGCCATCAGATGATCTGCCCGCTCGGGCTTTGCTGTTTGATTAAGGTTCTATAGTTATATGCATGGGGAAATAAAACACGAATTTGCAATGCAATAGTTAATGTTATGTTTGTCACCGTTATTTTTATTTATAAGCAAATTCTGATTTTGAGTCGTGTATTCAATATTATATAGACATGTTTAAAATGTTAAAAGACTTTTTCTTGAGAGTAGATAGAGGAATAGGTTATAATTTAATATAACCCTTGAAATCTTTATGATCTCTCTCTCTCTCTCTCTCTCTCTCTCTCTCTCTCTCTCTCTCTCTCTCTCTCTCTCTCTCTCTCTCTCTCTCTCTCTCTTACTTGTATAATACTCACATAAAATGTACCAGTATAATAAAATTATAATTTATTTCTTTTTCTCCATTTTGTTATTTTAGGTAACCAAAAATCTTTCTTGCACCAATGCCAATTTAAGAGAATAAATGTATACATACAGGCGTAAGATATTGACTAAAACTTTAAATGCGTGCGTCCAAAAGCACAGATAGATCTATATTCTTCATCTGTGTATTTATGGACATTAAAACTGCACACATAAAGCACGGACAGCCTATTTATATGATACGAGAAAACCTCCCTTAACCATGTACACATTAAAACAAACACGCTTCACATATTTACATTCATACAAACGTAGTATGTAATATGTAAAATAATGTTTAAAACGATCTGAAACCTTGACAAAATGGCCGAGCTGAACCCAACACAATGGGCTCATCTACGAATACATTGGTGTAACGCAGCGATTCGCTGTTTGAATAAAGCTCCCCTCCCTCCTCCCCATTGAGAAAACACAGGAATAAAAATCCTGGAAATATCGGCAAAAGGACCAAAAGTTTTAATGGGAACAGTTCTAGGTTACCTTTTCCCTGAAATAACGTCAGTAGTTTTCCGATGACTTGATTGTTATAATTTACATACTTTTATTTCCCCAGTGTTGTATTTATAATTTTCCTATTGGAACAAATATTTTGTCAGTTACAAAAATAGGTAAAAGTAAAAACAAAAGGCTCACAGTATTAAAGAATATTCATATATTTCCTGGAAACGCTGGCCTTTTTGGAAAATATTATGAGTGATGAAATTGTTATGTAGGTAATTCGCGTATGACCCTGACTAGATCTATTAACGTTTGGGTAAAATGTCATGTGGTATAAATTTTGCTTAATTTAGGCTCGAACTACTTTTTGATTACCAATTTAGTAATATATTTCGTAATTTGTATTCATAAAGGTAAATAAATTTTTACTGCAGTAGCTAACCTATATTATTTAACTAAATAGTAATAAATTTCCGATCCGTGGCATTCATTAACATTGGTATATACATAATATAAAGTTAATGTCCAGTCACATATACTTTTACATTCATCAGAACTTGCAAATGTTATATGTATGCGAAAAATATTATTTATAGATATGTATGTTTGTATGTTTCCTTGTCGCTACATGGTAATGATGTTGCAGGAGAAGGATGTGTGCACTTATTTTACCTAACTTCTGTGATGAGTAACTATGAATTAAATGCCCCCCAAAATACACATTGTATACATTTAGACAATTATTCTCTGAAAATTGATTTTGCTGAAAACCTCGGGATGATGATAACGATGATGCACAAATTCTAAGTATCCGATAATTGTTGGAATTTTATATCCCAAGCATTTCGAAATGACCATAAAGGAATTTATTTTCTCAAAATCAAATGACCTCGATAGGAAGTTACTTTTCACAAGATCATATGATTTGGAAGATGCTACAATCAAAGAATTGTATAAGTTATAATGAAAATGTTTCGTTAGATTATTAATATGGACCCGCCCGAGAAGTAGTTCACTCGACTTCAGTGGAGGGTTGGATTTAAACCCAAAACAAGTAAGTCCGTTCAGCAAAATGTAAAATTTTGTTATGGAAAACGTGGGTAAGATAATGCACATTAATTATTTCTTAGGATACTCATACTAATTATCACAGAATATACACAATATTATTCACATTTAGACATTTTGTTGCAGCCTCTTTAATTTACCCAAGCGCTTCCTTTAATGTAGACATCCTTAGTTATAATTCTTTATAATTATCCTGGATAATTCGTTATTCAAATGAAATTTCAGTACTAAAAATAGAGCGTTTATTTTTATTTTCATCTCGATAAATGTTCTCATCGTAAACACACTTGAATATGTGTATTAATTTATATATATATATATATATATATATATATATATATATATATATATATATATATATATATATATATATATATATATATATATATTATAGCAAGAAATAAAAGCGGCGGTTTTTAGTCCATTGCAGGACAAAGGTCTCAGGCATCACAATTGATATTTGAGGTTTGACCAGTTTTCATCACCATGCTAGCAAGTATTGATTGGTGATGGTGACAGATTTTCGTCTGATCGTTAACAGCAAACCAAGGTAGTATGGGTCGACCTGTCTAGTACAGCTTTGCTGATTATGGCGGTACGCAAACCCTTTCACCACGGCAAGGTTCCTCCCGTAAAGTTCATAGTTGTAAAAATACCTTATAAAAACCATTGATGAGTTATCTAAATAGATTTGTTTTATGCACGTAGTAGTAGTAGACTTACAAAGTGGAACTCATTCAGGCACTCGACCAAATGATAAACTGAGTCGAAAATAGTTTTCATTTAACGTGCTGGAACGAATTTCCGAGGACAAAACGTTCCTCAACTGAATTTGTTTGTAGTGATAAGACAACCTTTCATGTTTCAGGGAATCTGAACACACAAAGTGAGAATCTGGTGATCAGAGCATCCCCTTGTGTTTGGGGGAACTTAAACTAGATCGTTCAAAGGGGAATGTGTGGTATAGGATCGTGTGTAATTGAATCGGTGGTCCATTATTATTCGACGGGACATTAATTAATAAAGACGTTTATCTTGGCATTTTTATTGAATATGTGGCACAACTTGATAGACGTTCAATTAAACATAATTTTCCGGCAAGATGCTGCATCGCCATATTGGGGACTGCATTTTCGTTAGGCTTCTAAATCAAATATTTCCAGACCGGTGGATTGGTGGGGGTGGGGATGGCCCAATTCCTTGGCCACCTCGCGCACCCGATATATTTTGCCTGCAATTCCTTCTATACAATTATGTTGAGGATATCATGTAACAAACAAATCTCGAGCAAAAGAATGCCATTGCCACCATGGATGAGACTGGTATAACGACCATGGCAAGAAATAGAGTTCGATTGAATGTATTTTGTGCATCGACGATGTGTAATAAATAAGGCATAAACAAATCAATTTATACTCCTAATTTTATATTTTGTTCCCATAATGTATATTTGTATGTTTGCCAAATAACAAATATACATTAAGGAAAAATATACAATTACGAGTTAATTCTAAGGTGGCTGGATGTAATAATATTAATTAGTAGTCGATAGTTAAAGGGTTCTTGTTAGTCATCGTAAACTGCAAAGAAGGAATTGAAAATAAAACCAGTAAAACTATAATTACAATGGTTAATGATAACGAATCAGGAATGATGGACAAGCACAAAGTAAGTGTAAATGTACCAAGCAATGGTAGTTGGATAAAACTATTAACGGATAAGAATCGAGAGACATACGCTGGCTAATGAAATTAAGATTAACAGAATTGCATTTTATTAGGCCTATGGTGTTTTTCATACCGAGAAATTCCGAAATTTTGTCCAGAAATTGTAGAAACGAATTAAGATATTCATGAAATTTGTCTGAAGTGTTAAAATACATAAGTATAGCATCGTCATGCCCTACCCTGGGTCATTACTTTTTATGGGGGCTCCTTTCATATGTTAATTTGTAGTAACGAGACACCAGGTTAAAAAAAAAAAAAAAAAAAAAAACTATACATCAGGAAGTGTTGCCAAGTCAGAAATGAGGTGAATGATTATGTTCTCTATTTTAAGGAAACGTGAATAGAAGATGCTGACCAATCATTACCGTTTGCCTGAGATTCTTATATTTTCCAACACTTTTGTTCCATAATTTCTAGTTGTGATGTATGGTTAATCAGCTGAGTAAGGGTTAGATATGAGTGCAGTTAGCATGATACGTCTTAAGTTAACTCGAGGACATGTTTTTCAAGGTAGTATATCCAATCAGTTGTTCACCTTCCTAAATTATACAGTACAGTAACGACCTCTTACTTGTTCCTCCTCCATCACAAACCGCAACATCGTAATTTCTCTTAAAATATCCATAATTTTAGGAAAGATATTTTTTGGTGGTTATTTCTTTCAGGTATTGTAATTTGACGTTTGAGTTAAAGGTTTAATTTTTTTGTCATTATTTAAAAAGAATTTAAAAAAAATTTTTCGTATCATTACTGGAAACTATGTATCTAAGAAAAATGTTCATGGGCAATGATTTATTTAAAATGATACATGTTGTTTTATAAAATATATGAAAAAAAAATCAATTTTACTTTATTTTTATGCTGTTTATACATTGCATTATATTATTGCAAGGTAAGATTGGTGAATGTGAGCTACTAGAATGTAAAACCCAAGTAATCTCTCTCTCTCTCTCTCTCTCTCTCTCTCTCTCTCTCTCTCTCTCTCTCTCTCTCTCTCTCTCTCTCTCTCTCTCTGTATAAAACTTGCTCTCTGAAACAGTCGTCCAGTAATGAACACAAGAAAAATATGTTTGTGGAAATCTTTTACGCTTTTGTAATTTTTTCTCAGTAGAAATAAAAGTGAAAAGCAATTAGATATTTTATCGTTCCTTTCGTCGGCGCTAAAGATTTAGTTGCAAAATTAGATTTTATTCTGTGCCAGTTGTGCTGAAAGCTTCCGGTTCTACATTTTTCCATGTGGGTATGAAAGAGTTAAACTGACAAAAATTTGGTGTTCTTTTTATGTACTTTTTTTTATTATACTCTGCAAAAGCATGTTCACACTTATTCAGAGGTATTTTAATCAAATGACTATTTTTGACAGACAACAGGATGTACAAAATTTTCGCCTAGCTATGCATTTATTTTTTGTAAAGTCATGTGTTTACCTTATGACCCCATTCTTGTATTGTGGGTTCTCGTCATGTACTATTTTACACTTCCGTATCATAAACCCTTAGTCAATTTTCATTCCTTTCCTCCCCTCATGCTCATGTCACCTCCCTGATATAAATCTGTTGTAGGTATTAATCTCGTATTTGAAGCTATATTTTCAATTTCATCTTTAACTAAAACTTCTATTACTTTAATAAGGTAAAGATGAGAGATTCCCTCAACTTATTTTTTTGGAAACCATGTATTACTAAGATAAAAAATGTAATGATGAACCCCATTTCCATAAGACTCCCATACCTATTTCTAGATTTAAATCACTACTGCTTAGCATAACTATCCTTTGAAATTGTCCTACGTCCCTGCCGGACTAAGGGGTTCGAGTTCTTGTGAGCTAAGGATGGAGGTTTGGCGGAGCCTAAAGGTCTACCTGTTAGTCATCACCAGCCACTGTCAAGCCCTTCCCGGTCTTAGCTTGTGTAGAGAGGGGCCTTGGGTGTTTATTATGTATATATGATCAGTCTCCAGGGCATTGCCTCTACCATTCATGAGCGGCCTGTAAACCTGCCAGAGATTCGCCCCCAGAAACAGGGTCTCTCTCTCTCTCTCTCTCTCTCTCTCTCTCTCTCTCTCTCTCTCTCTCTCTCTCTCTCTCTCTCTCTCTCTATATATATATATATATATATATATATATATATGTATATATATATATATATAATATATATATATATATATATATATATATATATATATATATATATATATATATATATATATATATACTGTATATATAATGTATAAATATATATTTAATTTTTCTGAAAGAAACTCATCATGGTGTAAAAAAATCCATGTATGGTCTAAATGAAGTTTGTTGTAGCTACCTACCAGTTTGAAGATTCATATTTTTTATTTAGCCAACATTTCGACCGAGTGAATTTCAATTATCTATTTTAACGCCCCCCTGGTGTTTAATTTATGTTTATTCAAGTCTTCGACTTTTCGTTCGCTTGTTGGGTTAAAAATTTTATTTTTTTCGTTTCTACTTTCACTTTATTTTCTTATGGAATAGAAAGTTTTCCGTCCCAACTTGATATAATATCCCCCCCAACTTGATATAATATCCCCCCCAACTTGATATAATATCCCCCCCCCCCTTAAGCATCATTCCATCCTAATTGGCAGAGTTAACACTCCTATTAACTGGATGAGCTTCCTATTTCTACTGAGAGATGTACTTTCTTCTTTTGAGCCAGCGAGTTTTCTATGTTAGTTTGTATTGCTTCTTCTATATCCAAGAAAGAAAGCTTTCCATTCCTCTTGTGATTAACATCATATTCGTCAGGTAAATAAGTGAAATTTCCGTTCCAGATTAAAGTAAGCGTAGCCACTTTTTTTTTTTTTTTTTTTTTTTTTTTTTTGCCCGCTGCAGTTAAAGAAAGTACAATTTTCTATTTTAAGTAAAGGAATTCTACGTTATTCTTGGGGCTGCCATTACTTATTTTTCCAAGTTATGTAGGAATATGCGTGTACCAACGGACACTTAGAGTTTTCTATTTATGCTTTGTATAAAGTCATTAATTATTTAATGTTAAAAGGGCTTTACGTTCTGGATTAGAGCATTAACGTCTCCCTCTCCTATTTTAGGGACATCTCTGCTCTTGCTTGAAATAATCATTGTTTTTCCGCCATGTTTTTATAACTTTCTATTTCAGCTGAGAATATACAAAGCGAGCCTATTCGAGTTAGCGAGTATTATGCTTAGAGTAAATACGGCCTCCTTGCATCGCGTGTTCAAATAACTTTTATCTCTCTTATAATGATTCAAGCATTCCATGATAGGAATCAAGTTTCTAAAGCACGCCGTCCTTGGTTCTTCAGCTTCATTCCTCCCAGCAAGCTTTCTTTTGTAATCGGCGTTTATTCTTGCAAGTCTTTGAGCTCTATGTTCATGGAAATTTTAAGAACAAAATATTTCAATTATGAATAAAAGGAAATTTCATCTTTTATAAGGAGCTCTAACCCGCTTCATACAAGGACGTAAAGGCGTTGTCTTTCCTTGGTTGGACAAATGCCTGCCGGTATCAATTTCCCCTTACAAATTCTGGTATCAATTTACCCTTACAATTTACAGCTCGTATCAATTTACCCTTAGTGTCGAATGCATTGCGTGGATATGTTTGTACTGTATATTCTATTTCCTCCAGAAAGCGAACATATTCTGCTGTAGAATTTCTTTAGCACAGTATATATGAGCCTTTCACCATTCTTAAGTAAAATATGCAGTAATTTTCCTGTTTCTGATAATGATTTTTATGATTATTGCGATGTTAATTTGCTTGTTTTAGTTTTATTTGGTGATAATGGTAGCTGTTCCTGCAATATGCTTGGTAGTTTGTGTTGATAAGGAATACTATATAATTTAATTATATATAATCGCGTCTTTATATTACCGTATGTCACTAAATGTGAATGTAAAAGATAACCAAATTTCCTGGGAGTTTAATTCTGGTTTACGCTGTCATATGAAAGTGGTTAATTTAATAGGAAAGAAACCGCGGACGTTATTGAAGATGCTTATTATAGATTACACAGTGTGGCTGTTTGTCTCACCAGGGTAATTTAACGCGAGATCTCCTCTTCATTGGAGACTGACGAAGAGCAACGTATCTTTAGGGAAGCCTCACACTCGAACAACACAAGCACAAAAGGAAGAGGTTTGTTGCCTGTGTAATTGCCTTGAAAGTTAGTGACTAACGAAAAACGTTAGAATAAAAAATTTCAAAACAGCAATTATAATGCAGCGAAAATAATAATGATATTGTTACCGAAAATTAAATGATAGAACAATAGTACCGTTAGTGATAGGTTTCAGATAGAATTCATATACCCATGGCAGTACTAGATAAACAGGATAATGAGAATGCATAAGCAGCACTTCAATATCAACAATGATAGTGAAAATTGCTCAACAGAGCAAAATATATTATTGTTAGTAAACATTACACCAACAAAAGGACTCAATAGGAGAGAGTGAATTACCGTAGAGGTTTCGTACATCTAATTTAAATTAAATAAAGTGTTTGTGCTCATCTAAAAAACGAGAAAAAAAATAAATGGCTAGAAAGTGGAGGGAACTGTTTTCTCAGGAAGGGAAACATAAGGATACTTAGAAACAAAGATGTATTTTAAGGGAATGTCAGTCGGGGAAAAGGAAACTACATCACTTTTATTTGGTTACTGAAAGTTTCAGGAACGTGATGAAATGTGATTCGGAGAGAGAGAGAGAGAGAGAGAGAGAGAGAGAGAGAGAGAGAGAGAGAGAGAGAGAGAGAGAGAGAGAGAGAGAGAGAGACCTCTTTGAACCTCAAGGTGTCCATCAGGAAGAGGGAAAGTTAGATGGTAGTGAATGCTAGAAGAAATGGATAAAAGAACTAGGCAGGAAGAATAGAATGAATGAATGATTTGAAGTTCTCTGGCATCCTGACATCGAAGGTCATTGACGCCGATATTGTTTATTATAAATACAGATTAAAATATATTCAATTAAAACCAGAAAAGTAAATGTTATAAAAGTTATATAGCATTAAGAAGACCTGCTTCTAACATAAATTTAAATAAGCCACTAGCTTTGTACGACACATCATGTCCAAGGATCTTGGCAAGGATGAACCTGCCATCCTCACCTCGAGAATCAGACAGATATCCATTTCTATCTGTGCTAGAAGTGGGGCATTCAGTCAACAAATGCCTCACTGTCAAGGGTATCAAACAGTCGTCGTAATATGGTTGGTGTTGGCCAGCCAGCAGAAACTCTTGTGTCATCCGAGTGTGACCAAGGTGTAGACGACAATGAGTAGTCTCCCATTTTCGGGGCATCCAATTATACCTCCAAGGGGATATAACAATCGCAATTGTTCTCATCTTATTTCTGGTTAAACTATCCCAATGCTGTTGCCAATTGTTATAAATAGAATTCTTAATTGATGGTAAAAAATCATTACAGAGAATGGGATACCTTCTTGGTAGCAACTCGGGTGCAGCAGTCTTTGCCAGTGAATCTACCTCTTCATTTCCAGACACACCTACGTATGCCGGAACCAAGCAAATTCGAACTGTTATACCTTTTAGGCCAATATTTAAAAGCCACTTTAAAATCTTTAAAACTAAAGGGTTGCTAGAATTAAAACCTTCTAAAGATTGAAGGACACTTCTTGAATCACTATAAATGGTAAAATTGCCCTCCTGTTTTAACGCTATTTTCTCAATAGCGGTTAGTATGCCATATTCAGCATTAAATATGGAAGATATAGGAGGAAGTTGCACCTCTACAGTTGAAAGAGCTACTATATACTCCAAAGTTGAATCCCTATGTATGTTCCATAAAAAGAGACCTAGCTTCTAATTCGGTCATGTTTTTTAACACCAATAAAATATTTACAAAAAGATATCTCTGGTAATTTCCACGGAGGGATTGATATCTTAAATGGAAGCACCTTACCTATAATTATAGCAAGACTGTTTAATAATAGTTTTACCCGAAAGCCTAGCCTTAAGGTTGAGGAGATTTTGGGTGCCACTCAAAGTATGTTGAGAGCCTTACAAGGCTTGCAGTCTGAAAGGCTAAAGAGTTAGGGAGTCTTTGTAACCTAAACCAATACCGAATAATGGAAGACATTCGGTAATGGTCTAGAGGTAACTTTCCAGCATCAACAAGGAGACTTGGGATAGGTGAGGTTCTAAACACTCCAGTGGACAATCTAATACCAGCATGATGTATTGAATCTAATATCTTTAGTCGACTTGGGGTGGCTGAGGAGTATATTTCACACCCATAACTAATTTTGGAAAAAAAATAAGGCCTTGTATTAGCCTCAAGACATTTAGCTGTCAACGCCTTTAAGTGAGAAACCCATGTAAGCCTGGAATCTAAAATCAGTCCTAAAAATTAGCTTTACCTACACATGGGACCTGTTGACTTTTCATGTATATATCCGAATCTGGATGTAATCCCCGGATATGACAGAATTGGACTATAGTAGTTTTGCTTGTTGAAAACTTTAACCCATTATTATTAGCCCACTGAATAATTTTGTCCATTGCAAATTGTAGTTTTCTCTCAACCATTGCCATTCTAGCTCCAGCAAATGATGTGGAGAGATCAACCACAAATAATGTTGAGAGAACATCCTGGGGAATGACTAAGGATATCCCATTAATTGCTAGTGCAAACAGGGTTACACTCGGCACACTACCCTGAGGAACTCCTCCTTCCTGACATTTACCCTCTGACAGAGTTTCCCCCACTCTCACTTAAAAAACTCCATGTGAAAGAAATGACTGAATAAATAGTGGTAGCTTTCCTCTTAATCCCAATTCATGAATGGTTTTAAGTATACCATATCTCCATGTAGTAACACATGTCTTTTCAGGATCATAAAAGACTGTCACATGGTGCTTTTTGGAAGCAAAGGCTTCACAAATAGAGGACTCAAGTCGTATCAACACATCAGTCGTTGAGTGCATTTTTCTGATCCAAAACCAAACTGAATAGGTGATAAAATACCCTTCTTTTCAAGGTACCACATCAGTCTTGCATTGACCATCTTCTCCATGATTTTACATAATCAAGATGTCAATGCAATAAGTCGATAGTTTGCTGCTAAAAACTTGTCCTTACTGGGTTTTAAAAGGGCTAAAATAATGGCTAGTTCCCAAACACTTGGATAACTATGATTATGCTATATTCTATTAATAATGCTTAAAATAACTTTTTATTAAAAGGTACATGTTTAATCATTGCAAATAGAATTCCATTGAGTCCAGGGGCTGTGTCGTTACAATTAGCAAGTGAAGACTCAAATTCTCTTTCAGTAAAAGGAGAATTATACAACTCTTCCCTTCCTGTTGCAAAATTTTAAATTTTCTTTTCTTCAATGCTCCTATACTGGTGGCCGACCAGGAGCTGCTTCACACTTGCATGATACATTTGAAAAATGAGCAGCAAGGGAATTGCTAACATCATTTGCTTCAGTCACATACTGATCGTTCACCTTCAACACTGGTGGTGGGTTTAGGGTAAATTTGCCTGCAATCTTTTTTATTTTCCTCCATACAGAAGATGGTGGTGTTCTACCATTAATGGTGGAAACAAAAGACACCCAAGACTGGCGTCTAGCTTCTTTCATGGCACGACGGAACTGTGCTCTACACTTTTTGTATATTATCAAATTTTCCCTAGTACGGCATCTACGCAATCTATTCAAGAGATTTTCCGGTGGCTCTGTATAAGACAGTTAATTCTAAAGACCACCAGGGGACTAGTCGCCGTTTGAATAATCCTGTGGTTTTGGGATTCGAATTGACTTCTGATGTATGGAAAGTTCCATTCAGTAGGTTTATGGCATTATCAATGCTTTCAAACTGCTCTGCACTCCCCTCAATTTCACTTAGCTCACGAAATTTAACCCAGTCCGCCTTGTCAAGACTCCATCTCTGTAAAGATGGACCATTGTTGGTGTTTATAATGATTGGTGCACAATCACTAGTATGCCAATCATCTAATGTCCTCCAATCGAAATCAAGAAGGCAGTTAGAGCTTGCAATTAAAAGTTAAATGCATAGCAAGGTATCTGTCTGAACATGGAAGTGTGTGGGCTCTCCTGTTTTAAGGAATCTAACATCCTCGTTTTCCACAATTTATGATAAAATATTGCCCCTGGCGTTTGCTAAACATCACCCCACAAAGGATGTCTACTATTCAAATCTCCAAGTAAAAGAAAAGGTAGAGGGAGTTATTGAATCACCTATACTAAATTATCAAAGGATGTTATCATTTAGAGGCAAGTACAGAGAGAAAATTGTATATTTTCTTCCTATATCAATCTGTACAACCACTGCCTGAAGAGGTGTACAGATAGACAAAGGTTTTTAAGGAACATCTCGATGAACGTATATGAGACTTCCGCCATGGCTCTCTACTCGGTGATCATATGGTGTCCTATAGCTAATAAATTCGCCAGGACAAGGGGTATTAGCATCAAGCTTCTCCACCTGTAGACATATAATTATGGGGGAATGCTCGTGAACTAAGAGCTTAAGTTCCTCATATTTGGCCCTTAAACCCTAACAATTCCATTGCAAAATAGAAGAAAAAAATGTTCTTTATTTTTTGGAATAACTTTTGGATGAATCTTCCCATTAGCAATTTATGATCTAACATTATTTCCCGGTGGTTTTATTAGAGAGGGTCTTGATAAATTAGGTTTTGTGATTATTTTCTTTTTGTCCTTTTGATCTAATTGTTGAGGGGGACGGTGGACCTCAACTTGAATTTCTGATTTATTTAAATTGTCTTCTTGTTGATCAGAGACATCAACAGACAAAACATCATATTTATTTGATGTCGTAACTCTAATATTTCATATGGAAGGGGGTGAGAGACATGGAGGTCTTTCTCTTTTCCGATTGATAGGTTGTGAGCTACCAGGTTTTTGTACCTAACCCACTACTGGTGCCCCTGATAACTTGCAAGGACATGGCCTGGCAGAGGTTAGTACTATCCTTTGTGATGGGGGATAAAGGTTGGATAGTGGTGGGCAATGTCTTTTTGATGATACTCCATGGTAAATCTTTAGGAGGAAGATATTCTTGTCTTATGCAGCAATTTGTCAGTAGATGGTGAATTTCTTTTACGAGAACTTCCTACAGTAGTAGTAGGGTTAGACGATTCCCGAGGAACTTTTTCTCCTGTTTTTAATGTCTGTGCATAGGTACTAGATTTATTTAATAATCTCTTGGTATGCCCTACGCTTACATGTTCAATAATTGATTTATTGAGGGCAGCTTCTTACTTATAAAACTGCAGCTCCTATCATTAGATTTATGACTAGAGTTGCAGTTTAAGCACCTTGCCTCAAGTGTACATTCTCCTTGGTAAAAATTGGAGCAAGTATTACAAATTTTATCATTCTTGCAAACGTTGGAAGGATGCCCAAATTTAAAGCAATTAAAACATTGCTGTGGCTTCTTCTTAAAAATTCGAACTCTAATCCTTTCATTTTCTATGTCTATGTGGAAAGGTGCATCAGCATTCTGGAAAGTAAGGATAATCATTGATGCACTTTCCACACTGATAGATAGTGGACACATAGCCAATATCTTCTCTTCTGTAAATTCATACAGATCCCTATTGAAAACCACTCCCCTTCCATAGCTAAAGTTTAGATGGGGTTTGATGTCCAATTTTATATCATCATTTTCTGTCTTTAAATTGGACAATATAACAGACTATGTGTATGACTTTGCTTTTATCAAGTAACTTTTCTTACCGAATCGAGATATATCTCTAGGTGCGATCGTTCCTACCTTCCTCTGAAGAAATTTGCAGAGTTAAAATAATTTTCTTTAATCCTGTAGATTGAGCAAGAAGCCACATTGGTGGTCTTGGCTTTCTTTGGGATGGCACAACTATTCCTATATCTTTATTAATCCAGTCTGCTGGTCAGTAGACATCCAGATCTTTAGGTACCCCATCACACAAAGCACCAATTAATACTCATATTACCTACTTTGATATTCATAATGTTACGGCTTGCATTGAATACCTCCTCATGACAATTAAATGCTAACCAAGAATACCATTTATCATCTTGAAGTTTCATTCTAATTTATTTTATTAATCCGTAGCACTCAAATATCTTATGTATCACATCATAATTAGCTTCTAACGGGATTTGGGTAACATGCAGGATTTTCAATTTTCCTGTTGCCCAAATTACCCTTTTTTTGAATGTTCAAAGAATATTCCTTTTTAGTTCCTAAGTCATCAACGGAATTTTCCTTAAATGAATTGCCAGAGGTCGTCAACAGTGCTGGAGACGAGTCAGCATATCCAGGGGAGTGGGGAGGGGGTCGTTGTCAGAAGAATCCATAAGAAAAAATAAGAGAGAAAGGTGATATTTAGAAATGTTTGATTCACCTGCTTGAAAACATTGAGGCATCACATGTTGGAAAGTTAATTTGCACACGCCACTATCGGCACAATGAGAGTATACTTCCCAGATGGCCCACTCCATACCCTACACGAAGGATAGCACCAAAACAGATATAGAGGCACAGGTATAAGCTGAACCCGCCTGTTAGGACTGAGACCAAGAAACTATGGAATCATCCTCCCCATATCTGTAATGATGGGCTTCCGGCCAAAATTCGAGACTCCTACCCCAAGCATTGGATCCCCCTGGATTCCAAAGACCCAACACTTAAGAATAGTTCTGTCAAAAAGGTCCAAACCATCTTCGGGATAGCCGATATCATCCAATACTCTGGCATATAGCTTTGAGCGCAAACACCTCCCAACCGTGACACCTCCCATTCATCAAAGCCGGCAGCAATAACAGAAGTAGAAACATCCACGCCAGTGGCAATAATGGATGTAAAAACATCCACGCCATTAGAAAAAAAAAACATACATATATATGTATATATATACACATACATGTGGGAGATTTTACTAATAGAGTTGGGACAGCAACACTAAAGAAAGTTTATAAAATTAGGGGAAGGTTGAAGTAATATTAAGAGGAATAAAAAGGTGAGAGAGAGAGAAATTTAGATTCGAACTGGGGGAGCAATTTCCCCAAGTTTGAGAGCCCTCTTGGCCGTCACCAAGCTTCATCACGGGAATAATATACCGTGCTGAAGCTCAATGACTTCACCAAGGCATTCTCTCATTAAGAGGGCAGGAAGAATAGAAAAAAAGCAATACAAACATTACAATACAAAGTTCCCACCCCACTATGTTAGCGAATCAATATTGGAATATTCGTGGCAAATATGAAGTCTGTTTCTGATATTTCAAAATTTATGCCAGAATTAATTCCTAATTGACTTTTAACAGCCAGGGATGACCTTGAATTTACTCAAAACATCGTTTTAATTTGTGGAATGTGCAAATATGAATTCTGTCTAGTATAATTCTCAAAAGTTGTGGTTAAGGTTAATTTCTGTATTGGCCTTTTAACTTTAACGTTAGCATTCGGATCTATCATATAAATGTTGGATGTCCATTGTTCGTTGATGATACATAAGTTTTGAGTTTTATCCTTGTTGCAATTATAATGGTTTTAAAATTTATAACTATAAAACGGAAGGGTTAGAAGCAAATCTGCTGGATGTCTTCGGATAGTTTACTGGTGGCACAAAACAATTTTGAAATATTAAATTTAGAATACAGTTTAGGATATGTGCAATAATCCATCAAGTTATCAGAACCGGCGTCCAAAATATCAGAGAGAATTGCTACACTTCCTGCAGCTAACGAATCGTATAGACAAGAGTATAGTTACAGATGGTTTCAAATGATTGGAGCCAATATGTATGTCTACTGTAGGTTCTAGAGCTTTTAAATATGCAGCCCCACGAATATACAACCAGCTCCCACTAGACATCCGAAAAACTGAAGATAATAAACATTCAAGATGAAACTGAAGACTTATTTGTAAGTGCTACGATAATATGGATTTGACAATTAACACGAAATACGGCTTGTGATATTCTAAATACCTAAGAATGTTTACGAAAAACAGATCTTGTAAAGTTCTGTAAGGGACAGGGCTTCCCTGTGTGTGATAGGACCCGGAAAACAGCCCTTAAAACAAAGTAAGTAAACTGTAAACATAAGTTAACTGAAAAAAAATGGAAATGAAAGAATACTATATTATATCGATAATGCAAAACTCAACCTGTAACACACGTCGAGGGGATGCATTGACCTCTTACTATGAACACAATATCTTAGAAATTGCAGTTTGAATATCACCGGAGTTTAGTGGCAGTACTTCAAGAATAGCGCACTGGAACTGTTTTATTACAATGGGCTTAGGATACGAAACGGAATATTTATGTTAAGCAAAGTGTCAGGTATTTTACAAATTATTTTACAAAGCGAAAGACTTGAAAATATGCTCATTTAAGTAAACGGTGGAAGGTCTCGCATTATTAGTATGGTTATTAGTTTTTTTATTTCGTTTTTTTAGTTATATCTATTCTTATCACTTCTCTTTCCTGCATTGATTAGTTTCAAAAGTATTATTCTAAGAATTGAAGTACTATTTTGTTAATTTCTTTCCATGCAGGAACGAATTATTTAATTAAAGAGAGATTAATGAAGAGAGTGCAAGCCATTATCTGTCAGCTTTCATTTGTAATTAAAGAATATTCCGTTGATAATCACGAGTGTCCCATTATACAGCGGTAATTGTACCAAACCCTTAAATTACCCTGTTATTAATTGTGAAGCCTCTGAGTACAAATTTCTTTAACCAGGTCATTTTACTTGCCAACGCATATGGCCACCGTGTTGCGATTTGAAGGCTATGAATGTTTTTAATGGTCATGGGGACTGACTGCCAATTATCCTTGTTTAGCCCGGGGCTAAAGAAAATAAGAAAGAAAGCAAGCGTAAAAAATCGACGGTCGCGCCGGCCCTTGATTTGAAAAAGTGGAGTATCACAGAATTCCTTCATTCATTCATTGTGATTATATATATATATATATATATATATATATATATATATATATATATATATATATATATATATATATATATATTATCGACAAAAAAATTTGTATACTTGAAGCAGATCTACCTAATTTTGTTTTGGGGTAAAGATATCTATCCTGTGTTCTGATAATTCTGACCTGATACGCACAGCACAGCAAACTACTGAGCTCGTATTACCTCAAACCCGCTTGTGCAATTTGAATCCTTTGCAAGGCCTCTCGTTTGCTTTCTGCTCTATTGTAAGTAAGTGTTCCATTTAAGAAGATCATGGAAGGCGAAGCTTCCAGATTACGCAGACTTGATACAACTTTACGTTGTAGTTTAAAGCTTTGGCAGCTCCTAAGCAAAATGCAATTGTCTCAGGACTTCGTTCATGAGGGACATCCCTCGCTCATAAGGAGACGGAAATAATTGAAAAACTGATGAAAGGCAATGGCATAAGGTAGCATTTCTTTGGTAAGCAATATTACCAAAGTGTTTGGGTGCATTTGAAATGATTGTTCCTTAAATGAGGAGGACCACTCGGAGTCTTTACTAAGCAGAGATAATAGGTCCGAATATTACTTTTAGTTGATGCCTTTTTCTTATATTTGGCAACTTAAAATAAGTAAATCATTAAGAGGTGAATTTGTAAGACCAGATGATTTAATCTATTTTCTATAGGGGTTTGCCTTCTTTATTCAGACTTAATAAAATTAAATATCCTGCGCTATTTTACGACTGAAATGCGATACAGCATTCTACAATGGAGTATATGCCCAATTATTTGTTTTTGTTTCTTTTTATTGAAAATAGTTCTTCTTATGAATAAAGATGTATAGTTTTGCTTATAAATTTTGCATATTTAAGTAATGTTTTATATTTGAAAATGCATTAAGGTGTATACTTCTTAATATAATGGTTTATGTTTTTCTTTTCAAAATTGTAGTTTTATTTTTAATCTATTTGAAAAATTCTTTCGTTTTGAGTTTTTTTTTTACTTTTAGAGACCTTTATATATAAAATCTTCCTAAAATACACACACACACACACATATATATATATATATATATATATATATATATATATATATATATATATATATATATATATATATATATATATATATATATATATATATATATATATACACACACAACCGTACATATGCATTTTTTTCTCTTAACCCCCATAACTGATTTGGAAGCTTGGTCAGTTCTGGTAGGGACACTTACTAAGCCCACATGTATAAATAGATAAAGAAGCAGAGGTCATTTTCAGAGGGCCGGAAATCAAGCATCTGTAATTGCGTTTATCCTGCATGCTGAAGAAACCCGATCCCAAAAATATGCATATTTTATGTGGTATATTTGCGGAAGGGGTCAGTTAACAATCCTAATTATTCCATTAGTTAATTAATTGGAAAATTTTGGATGGTGTCGTTAAGTATTTCATGGTTAGCTTTTATTTTCACAATACAGTGCCTCAGAAACATATTACGTTTTTTTTTTCTCTTTTTTTTTCTTTTGAGATTATAAATTATGTACAGTCTAGTAGTGAAATAATTATTAACATTTTGTAGACTGTGTAAAAGTAAAAAATAATCTGTCTTCTGGATGTTTCAGAGAGGTTATATTTTATCATACGATTTTTCCGTATGTATAAATGCCTTATGAAACTATTCATGAATCCCGGAGGATTTTGAATTAGCGTATGGAACGTATTTCTGCAGAAGGTCGAGGTATTCGAGGAAAGTAACGGCGCTTTCTGGGGAGGACAATCATAGGTATCTGTTTGCATCTTAGCTCTTGACATCACAGTAGTAGAGCATAATAGAAGTTACCCAAATACGTTGCTTTACTCTTGAGAATGGCTTTTTTTATATGAATATTAATAGAAAATATATTTTGTCCCCAACAAACGACAATGCAAGTTATATCAATTTAAGAGAAAAAAAAATAACCTATGCTTTTACTTCATTGTGAAGTATTCTTGAAATTAATATTGATATTTTTTTCTGAAATTAAGTTTATATTGGAGAATTTCCAGGCCCCTGTTTTTTCCTCCGTGGATTACAATGGTAACTAATATCTTCAATATTCAAATTTCTTGTTTTCAAATCGTTCAAAGAGTTTTCTAATCCTTTCTTAGGGATATCCCATGCTCTAATCATTGTTCACAATTCATCAAAAGTATTACCATCAATGATTTCATTCATCGCATCTCTTTTTGATATTTTTGTTACCAAGCGACAAGTGCACATGTTTTCTTCCTTATCGAAACCAGCTTGTCAGCGATTACTACAGGCTTTTTTATGGGTGCAGAGAGAGAGAGAGAGAGAGAGAGAGAGAGAGAGAGAGAGAGAGAGAGAGAGAGAGAGAGAGAGAGAGAGAGAGAGAGAGAGAATCTTTTGTTCATCAGGCCATGATATAAGACGTCTTTGATCAACACTTTTTGAGCTGCAAAAATCTCGTTAGCTGTAACCAGAGTTTGTACCTATTGTTGTTTTATTTTCTGTAACAGAAAAGCCAATTTTGTCATTTTTTAAAAGTAAGTTTTCAAAATTTTTTATTGCCATTTTCCCAAACTTCCAAAGTTTTAAACAGGTCTTTCCCTTGTATCATATAGCATTACTAAACAGATGATTATATACAAGTTTCTCATGGAGCCAAGCAGTCTATGATAAAGCCATTAGAAACATACCAGATTTACCATATATATCATTACTATTTTCCTTGGTTAACAAATCTCATCCCTCAAAGTTATCTAGAAGCTGTTTCATAACGTACACTTAATCCAAAACCTTTCGAGGACCTTGTTAATTAGATAGCCAAATCTTATAATAAACTTCTGGTAGCCTTAGTATTTTTATATTTCTGTAATTATTGTAGCTACTTGTGTTATGCGTGTTTTTGTAGCAAGGGCCAATTATCTTCTTGTCCACACTTTGGAATCTTTCCCTCCACTTGTTATAACCATTCATGAACTCGTGGAGACTTTCCCCTCTAATACCTGCAACATTCGCTTCCAAGGAAATTCTACAATCTGTGTTAACCTATTACATTCACAGACAAACGCATGAAATTGAATATGAGCTTTCACAAGCTATCTATTCATGAATCTTATCAAAATACTCCAAATATACTTTTGTCATAGAATGAAAAAGCTCCTTGAACTGAAGTCACTACTTCACCTCCTTGAAATACAGAAAGAAACAACGAAACTAAGATGACAATTAGAAGGATAGTCCCCCCCCCGCACCAAAAAAAAAAAAAAGAATACTCTTCGTATGGAGTTGGAATTAACACCCTAGTAGTTAAGCATCTGCTTTTTATCTTATAACGAATTTTGTGACTTTTACTACTGATTTCCCCACAATAAATTGTTTTTGTTTTTGAGACAATTTCATACTGATTTCCCCACAACAAATAGTATTTGTAATAAACTATTAATCCCCTCAGTCTGGTATCATTCTATGATACTTCCCTTTATTTCCTCATTTTCTTCTAAAAGTGATAGCTTTGCAAAGAATTCGGATTTTCTGTCAAAAGTATCCTGTTACGTTTTTGAAGATATATTTTCAATTAATAACCCTTATTTCTTATTATAGTTCCCTGTGGCAGTTTGAGTTGAAGTTTCTTAATTAAGATAAAAAACAAACTATTAATTCTACCCTGAAATCTCGGGCTTTTGTTCTCAAAATATCAAACTTCGAATATTGCTGGCAATTACCGCCTTTTTTACGCGAGAGAATATAAGAGGATAAACGAGAAGTTATGGAAATTTAAAGGGGGCATTAGTTTTGAAGTTGATTTTCTTTCGTCGCTCAAATGCCTTTTATCTTAGCTCACTTTATGCGAATCTTGGTATATTTATAGGCTTGGTAAATCTTGAAAGTGTATTTCAAAGTTTAAGTTATATTATCCATGTGTTCTGGGAATCTTGGGAAGGCGGTGGAAATGGATCTAACTAAAAGAAAGGCTGAATTTCTTCTAAAATTACCAATGAGAGGGAGGTTCCCCTGGTGAAGGGTAAATATAATTTTGTGAGAATTATGTTCTTTTTCATTTTCATGTTCCTCTCAGAACTTTCAAGAATTGTGTTTATGGGTGTTTGCTTTATATTTATCTCCATATAGCTAGGTAGACAACCATGCTTTATTGTGTAAGCAACTTTCCATCGTGTGTGTTATTACAAGCTTGACAGTACATGAATTGTTTATCCTCTTCGATTTTGTGGTATAGATTCTTATCCCTCCACTGCAAAGGAATTGAATTTCACGTTTTAATGATGGGATATTCTGGAGAGGATGATTAAAAGGCTATTGACTATAGCCAGTAAATATAGAAAATATTAACCAACATCGTTTAAAAATCATACACAAGGAATATAGAGCAAGATTTCCCATTTAATTTTCAGACTCCAGTCATACATTTATGTGATGGGCTTCAAATACCATATGCGCAAAATAATACCTTTCCAGGTAAAATATACAAACTTCGCTAGTCATAGTTTGGACGGAAACGTGGGCTGGAATTAATTGATTTATTTACTTGTTGCAGATTACCTGGCCCTTCCTGCCAGACGCGGTCTCTAGCATTCTTGCAGGTCGTAATATTTATTCACACACAAATCTGACATATAGCCACTACATACGAGAGGTAGGGTAGAAGGAAACATTTATAACTAAAAAGGTATGCTTATACAATCGAGGTGTGTTTCTTCACATCTGATAAACACTTGAAATATATTTGATTTACAAGAACAAAACCGTTTGAATCACCTGAATTGAAAGCTTTCACTATTTTTTATTTAGTATTAGTTTCTGTTTTAAAGATAAAGCGTCATCGTTCATAGAATACAAAAAAAATATCTTCGACGGTATCTTGTGTTTGCTGGAAGTCTGTTTTCATGACGACCTCTGGAGGTCGGGTTTTTGTGACCAGAATATCGCTGTGAGATGTTGGGAAGCGTTTCTTATAAACTACTAATATATACATTAAATCTTTATCACCTCCTTCATGGCCAATGGAGCACAGCAAGTGATACAAGAGAAGGTAGTGATAATATGGCCCAATTATGTAAAAGAATGCGAAAAACTAGTTTTTTGTGAGAACATGTTTTGCCTGTTATGGTTCCCGAAGTTGATTAAATAGAACGAAATGTTTGGAAACCATTCTGATTGAATAAAATGGATAGTTTTCTTGAAGGACATCCATGAATATACTTATTGATAGAAAATGGTATTGGGAAGATCGGTCGGTCGGTTTGTATTAAAGCCAACACTTCTTGTTGGCACGGGCCTTTCCCTTGGTCGGCCCGTAGGTAATCTGCAATTTTGGAAGGTTGGTTGATTAATTGAGAGGAAATTTGAAAGGTTTTTAGTTGCAGAGACAGATGTAACTTTGGGTAGAGGTTGTCAGATCATGCGCTAGGACAGAGTTAATACTCGTAGAAGAGAGCAAGTTCTTGGACGTGTTTGCGAGAATGAATGGTTAAGGGTTTATCAGAAATTTGGTGTCAAGGTAAAACTTGAGATAAGTTTCAGAGGAAGTGGGGGGGGGGGAGACTAGCAGTTTTCTGAAACCGCTTCTTATTTGTGGAATGATGAAAAAACGATCTTAATTGAGTTTTCACGTAAATGCATTAATAATGTTTTCCACATGAATGAATTACCGGAAGAAATCTTAGATTTTCCGACGTATGTTAAAAATAATTTAAAGGCAAGTGGAGTATATTATTTACGAATAATGTCTCGGCCGATGCGAGCATATGGCTGTTGAAGTTCTGCTTTAATATCTTATCCTATTTTTTCCTTCAGTAGCCTTTGTGCTGTCCTTGGAGAGTTACGGGGAAAAAGAACACTGCTGGCGCTCTTACCAGATAATGGTTTTATGAGGCTCAGAACATTACGAAAGCTTTGCACTTGTGATATTCTTCTGTGACTGAAATATTATTATTGTTCTGCGCCTCATTGTCCTTTTTTATGATTTCCTTTGTCATTACCAATTCATGGCGTTCGGACACCACACACACACACACACACACACACACATATATATATATATATATATATATATATATATATATATATATATATATATATATATATATATATATGTGTGTGTGTGTGTGTGTGTAAAATATATATATATATATATATATATATATATATATATATATATATATATATATATATATATATATATATATATATACATACATATTTAAATTTTATGGATTTGGTAATCTATTTCTTCCTTATTTGATTAAATTTACAATATTTGATTCTGACTGATTTGGTGTTTTTCCTTTATTATGATACTTCCTAATTTCCTCATTTGCGTTTTTAAATCTTAGATCAAATGTTATGAAAATAGAGAATTCCCAACTTTCTACCATATCGTAGTTCACATTAGCTTTCATGTGATTCTTGGTTCACGTCAGTTTCAATGTGCTTCGAGGACACATTTCATTTCCATAAGGTTTCGTAAACGTTCTTGTGTATTCATTACTTTTCTCTTTCATACTGACGAGAGGCAGTTGCTCTACTTCAAAAACCAAAAGACGTTTTTCATATAATGGTAACGAGGAATGTAAGACCAAGACTTGTCAAGAAAATTAGCAAAAGAAAGTCAACAGTAACTTAAATATGTCCGGGAAGGAGAGATTACTGCAGTGCCTCTACAGTACGGCAAATGTAGATATTGTTGGCTTAGTAATTGGATGAGGTCTTTTTGAATATGATGCTCGACTTTTTGAAAACTCAGTAACTGGGTTCTGTACCTTTGGGGATTGGAAAGGAAACTACCTGCGACTTTTCAGCATAACCTTCATTGCAGCTACATTTTTTTTTTTTAAAGGGATGGTTTGGGAGAACAACACAAGTCACTACCATATTCTTCTTTAATATCTATTGAATTATGATTAATCTCACTGTGCAGTAAAAAGTTCCACAACATTGATCACTTCATACATCTTCATAGATGGCTCATCAGCAGTGGGTCGGACATGCTACACATTACGCCATCCATCCCTATTTTACACGTACTCTTGTACCGCCCGGTTACCTTTTTCATAGATAATTGTTAAAAAATGCTTTTAATTCTTTCACTATTTTCATATTCTTAAGAACAATTCTTTTATGATAAAGGCTAGAAAGATAACGTTAATTGTATTTTCCAAATCTTATTAATAACAATTTTTATACAATAAATATAGAAAATGTGGATAGAGTGAAAAAAAATACTACTCCATTTGTGCTTGACCTCGAAAAAAATATAACTATATCAATTAAGTATATGAATCGTATCATATAGATTTTATGGAAATAAAGGAATAAAGGATGAAGAATAATACGTTAGAGAGAACGCATTTCGAGCAAATTTCATAATCATAATATATAGATATATATGTACACACACACACACACACACATATATATATATATATATATATATATATATATATATATATTATATATATATATATACACACATATATACACACATACGTGTGTATATGTGTATATATGTGCTTACATATATACGTATATATATATATATATACATATATATATATATATATATATATATATATATATATATATATATATATATATATATATATATATTATATATATTACATACATACATACACACATCACACACACACACCTTCACATATGAGATACTATATACATTTCATAAAAATAATACATGCATTAAATACAAGGATATTTTCCGGAAAATGCTGCAAGTTATTTGCTTTTGTTTGGAATCTTAAAAAACTATATTATATATACTGGTATGTTTAGGTAAAAATAAATCATTTAACAAATAAAACGCAGCTTGGGATAGTCTCTACTTGAAAAAATATTTTTTGACCAAACGTCTTTACTTGAACAAGTGACAACAAAAATTCTTTCAAAAGATGTTCTTTTTAATTTTCTTAGTTAGTAACCCTTTTGTGCTGGTCTATTTTTTATCTATGATAAGTTTTTGTTTAAATGGCGGACTCTGAAAAAAATACTAATCTTAGCAATGAAATACACAATATCATCAGGCAATGATAGTTTTTCAGATTTCTATAATTGCGAAACTCATTTCAAGAGGCAGTCTTTGCCATCCTGAAGTGGCTCGCCATTTATGGCTTTGAATAATTTTCTCATAAGCAATTGGGAATAGAAGTGTTCAGATGGAAAGTACAAATTCCCTCGGCTGCCACTCTTAATCCATGTGTTACTATCATTAACCGTACCATCTTGTGTTCCTAGGTATGGGTATTTAGTGATAAATTTTCTTACCATAAATCCCCCTATGTATCTTAAAGATTCTTCAAAAAATTTTATCACCTACATCTGACAAAGGGTTATCAAAATTAGGGCACATATCACAAAAAGCTGTTGCATCATCATCGTTATCATGAAATTCAATACCACCGAATAGCATAGACGTTAAACATAATTCAAGTGCAAGATTGGACGCAATGCACGCATTGTCAGGGAAACTATCACATAATGTACTTGGATTAGACCTTTCTGAAATACTACCAGTTGAAACACTTTCAGTAATCTCTATAATCCTACTGAAATTACTCTTATCACTCATCAGACATACATTTCTGCCAAGTAGATATTTCCTAAGTCTATACTTAAATTGGGTAGGGCTTGGGTGATCATGAGTCCCTGTCATTTGTCTGATGCAGCCAAAAAAATGCTCTATACAATCTTGATTGAGTCGTCTTGTTATCATGTATTCTATCTTGAAGAGTCTTTTCAACATTTCAAAGAACGCTTTTAATGCTCTTCACAAAATAGTATTATCCCTCTCTGGAATGGGTAAAGACTTCTTGTTTTTTCACTTTCATTGTTTTTCATCATTTCACTCATCTTATCAAGTATTACAGTTTGTGCATCAATTTGAACTCCAAATGTATTACGTGATTCAACATCATATTTTCTACTCGAGTTCATGGCATCGAACCAGTCATTGACGAGTGAAATAAAGTCCGAGGTGTGTGCCCAGTCATCTCCTCCTAACATACCATTCTCACCTAAATAGCTAATTGAAGATGCGCAAGATTTTGATTTTTGTCTAGCTGCTAAACACACACGCTGTTTTTGAGACCCTGACACATTAAGATTTATTTCTGAGCTATTTTAAGTTCATCTTTATTTTTCCGTATTATTTCTTGAATACATCTTGCTGATACATACTTCCCAGTAGCTAAAACAAATCCTGAATCAATTAAATGGTTTCTTAATAACTTAACCATATGATATAACCTCTATCAAAACACCAGGTTCACTTCTAAATGATTTTGTATGCCTGTTCATAGTTGTTATGGATGGCAAATGGAATTTTATTTACCTCCCTTAAATACTTATATTATTTAGGGCTAATCCTATGTAAAGTAATGCTTGAACAAATATCATCAATAGTTCAGTTAGGACTGCGAGAACCAACTATTCTATTGATTATTGCCTTAATTTGTGCGTCACTAAAGAGAGGGACTCAATATGGATTTATTTCATCTTGCAATTAATTCTTTTGCTTTTTCAAGATGAATTTATATTGTTTTCGAAGAAAGTAATTTTCTCTTGTTAGTCTTTATCTAAAATTTCTTTTCTTAAAAGATTGTTTTCCTCTTCCAAAATACCCAATTTGTGCTTCAAATTCTCCTGTGGGTTTTGACCGACAACATCCTTCTTCTTCACGAGTTGCCTCGCTTGTATGTGTGTCAGCTTGTAAATGGATTCATATGCTTTCTGAGTTCCTCTCCAGTTATTTCTGATGTGCCCATAATATTGCTATCATTTATAGAGATAGAGTTGTCCAGTTATCTCTCGTTGGTCCATGATGTCATTTACATATGTCTGGTGATCTCGCTCCACAAGTCTTGCTGATCTCAACAGCTGCATCAAATGAAGAAGCTGCAACATAGAAATAATATTAGTATTACTGTTATTGTTGTCGTTTATGTATACATTCCACGATTAGTAATTTTCTATAGAGCCCCCTTTGACTGGTGATGTATGTCCTGAATGATTTCTACGACATTAAGATTATAATTCCAAACGGAATTACAAAATTATGGTATGGAATTCCCAGTATAAAAAATTCGTCTTGTAATGTCTAACTAAAATTCATAAAATGACTGAGAGCTTATATATCAAAGAACAATCGGTGTAAACACTATGGCCCCCAAAAGTTTATCAAAAGTGGAACTTTAACATATAAAATTGTGATAAGCAAAAAAGCATACATACAGACAAAAAAGAAATATCTCCCCAACTTTATTGTATTGGTTGGACAAATGGGACATAAGTGCATCTGCAAGAGTAATTTTAGTAGTGAATTATTTGGACGTTGGCATGAAGGGTGGGAATATTGGAACATGTAACCTTATGTCTTTATTTTCATTTTTAATATCTAATGGAAATCAAATGAAAAGTGAGAGGTGACGACTATTAAGACTTAAAATCTCAACAAAGACAAAGAGTACAGAGTTAAAAAACATCTCATGTTCTTGGATATCGTAATAGAGTAATAGTTTAGAACGTCATAAAGAGGTGGCTTTAGACATAATACCATAAAAAAAAACCAGCTTTGGTTAAGCCAACTTTTGAATTAAGATTTTAGAAATTTATATGATATAATAAGAGCACAGAATCGTTTACACAATGATAATCACTTTATAGGAGGCAGTGACACAATTCCCAAATCCTATGCTGACAGTTGAAGGTGCTGTCAGGACGTTGCTGTAATAGCCATTGAGTAGATAGAGTTTAAAACAATCACTAGGGCTAACTATCACTGGCCTACAGAAGCTTAAAGGTAATGAATTAGATCATACAAACATATCTACTAATATAATACACACACATATATAATATATATATATATATATGTATATATATGTGTGTGTGTAATCAAATTAATTTGAGTATGTTCATTTCATAATCTCTTATGATCCAAATAGCTGAAATCTTTATTAATATAACGTATTGGCAAAATCACAATAGTATTCGCTTATGTATGATTATTCAATATAGTGCAGCAGGGCTAGACTAATGAGAACAAGGAAACGGCATCATTTGGTTTTAGATTTAGAGAATTAGTGAACAGTATGTTATACTGTACATATATATCAATAAACTGCAGACAATTTATCATACTAGCGGCGCGGGCATAACAACAATTAGAATAGCGCCAACGTATCCCTGCGTGTCGTAAGAGGCAACTAAAAGGGACGGGACGAGGGGGCTGGGAACCCCCTCTCTTATGAGACATCGAAGAGGTGGAGCTGGGGAAGCGTGACTGCTCCCCACACTCTAGTTTTGGGGTGTCTGAATGTGCGTGGATGTAGTACGATAGAGAGTAAAAGATGTGAGATTGAAGTATGTTTAGGAATAGAAGGATGGATATATTGGCTTTGTATGAGACAAAGATAAAAGGGAAGGGTGAGGTGACTGGTAGTGTGACTGGGATTGAAAGGGAAAGAGCAAGAGAGGGTGTGGCTTTATTGCTTAGTGAATGGATGACAGGCAAAGTAGTGGAGTGGAAGGAGATATCATCTAGGTTAATGTGGGTAAGGGTTAGGTTGGGTACGAAATGTTGGGCTTTTGTTAGTGTGTATGGGCCAGGTTGAGAGTTTTGGAATGAATTAACTAGGTGGGTTGAAGGAATAATGTAGTTGTCATGGGTGACTTAAATGCTAGAGTGGGCGCTGGAGAGGTAGAAGGTCTCATTGGGAGGAAGTATGGCGTACCAGGTGAGAATGAGTGGTGGCGAGAGACTGGTGTATATGTTTGTTGAGCAAGAGATGGTGATAAGATATAGCTTTTTTTTCAAAAAGAAAGATAAAAATAAGTATATATTGGTAAGAGTGGCAAATGGAAGTGGTAGAAAGGGCATTAATGTATTATGTGTTGATAACTAAAATAATGTATGGAAGATTGAAAGACGTGCACGTGTTTAGGGGTATGGCTAACGATATGTCTGATAATTTTTTTTGGTGGAAGGGAAATTGATTGTAGCAAAAGAGTGGGGGAATAGAGTGGGGGAGGGGGGAGGGTAAAAGGGAGCTAGTGAGGGTTGAAGAGTTAATAAAACTGGAGGTAAAAAGTGAATATGAAGAAAAGTTGAAAATGGCATATGACAGAGTGAAAGTAAGAGAAATTGGTAATAGAAGAGGAGTAGAAGTTGGTAAAAGAAAGTTTTTTGGGGATTGCAGTGATGTGCGTGGCAAGAAGTTTGTTGGAGGCAGCATGAGGAAGGGTAGTGAGTGGTGGAATGAAGGAGTGAGAGTAAAAATGGAAGAGAAAAAGAGGGCATTTGAAGAATGACTGCTGAGTAATAGTGTAGAGAAGTATGAAAGATATGGAGAAAAATGTGGAAGTAAAGCGCAAGGTAACTGAGGCAGAGGGCGGCTGACCTGAAATGAGGTCAGGGATTGGGTTGTTCATATGAAGAGAATAAGAAGTTTTGGAAAGAAGTGAAGAGAGTAAGGAAGGCTGGTTCGAGAATTGAAGAGACAGTGAAAGATGGAAATGGAAGGTTGTTAAAAGGAGAGGAGGCAAGGGAAATATGGGCGGAATATTTTGAAAGTTACTGAATGTTTAGGGATAATAGGGAGGCAGATATAATTGCTGTTGCAGCTGTAGAGGTGCCAGTGTTGTTAGATGAGAATGAGAGAGATTACAGGAGAGGAAGCGAGGAGAGCACTAGATGAAATGAGAGTAGGAAAAGCACCTGGTATGGATGGTGTGAAAGCTGAGATGTTGAAGGAAGGGGGTGTGACTGTACTTGAATGGTTGGTGAGATTGTTTAATGTGTTTTATGCTTTCAATGACACCAGTAGATTGGGTTTGTGCATGTATTGTACCCTTATATAAGGGTAAGGGAGATGTGCATGTGTTTGTCGAGTGTGGTTAGAAAATTCTGTGGTAGAGTGCTGATTAATAAGATTAAGGATAAAACAGAGAATACAATCTTAGAAGTACAGGGTGGTTTTAGAAGAGGCAGGGGATGTATGAATCAGATTTTTATTGTTAGGCAGATTTGCGAGAAATATTTAGCCAAAGGTAAGATGGTGTATGTTACGTTTATGGATCTGGAGACAGCGTATGATAAGAGTTGATAGGGAAGCAATGTGGAATGTGATGAGGTTATATGGGATTAGTGGAAGGTTGTTGCAGGTAATGAAAAGTTTCTACAAAGGTAGTAAAGTGTGTTTTAGGATAGGAATGAAGTGAGCGATTGGTTTCTGGTGAGAGTGGGGCTGAGACAGGGATGTGTGATGTCGCCATGGTTGTTTAACTTGTATGTTGTTGGAGTTGTAAGAGAGGTGAATGCTCGAGTGCTTGGACGTTTATTGAAAGTGTTAGACGAGAATGATCATGAATGGGAGGTAAATCAGTTGTTGTTTGCGGATGATACTGTACTGGTTGCAGACTCGGAAGAGAAGCTTAGCTGATTAGTGACAGAATTTGGAAGGGTATGTGAGAGAAGGAAGTTGAGAGTTAATGTGGGTAAGAGTTAGGTTTTGAGATGTATGAGAAGGGAAGGTGGTGCGAGTTTGAATGTCATGTTGAATGGAGAGTTACTTGAGGAGGTGGATCAGTTTAAGGACTTGGGGTCTGATGTTGCAGCAAATGGTGGAGTGGAAGCAGATGTATGTCAGAGTGTGAATGAAAGAGGCAAATTGTTGGAGGCAGTGAAGGGAGTGGGAAAGAATAGAGGGTTGGGCATGAATGTGAAGAGAGTTCTGTATGAGAAAGTGATTCTACCAACTGTGATGTATGGATCGGAGTTGTGTGGAATGAAAGTGATGGAGAGACAGAAATTGAATGTGTTTGAGATGAAGTGTCTGAGAAGTATGGCTGGTGTATCTCGAGTAGATAGGGTTAGGAACGAAGTAGTGAGGGTGAAAACGGGTGTAATAAATAAGTTAGCAGCTAGATTGGATATGAATGTGATGAGGTGGTTTGGCCATGTTGAGAAAATTGAAAATGTGTGTCTGCTAAAGAATGAATGCAAGAGTTGATGGGAGAAGTACAAGAGGAAGGCCAAGGTTTGGGTGGATGGATGGAGTGAAGAAAGCTCTGGGTGAGGAGGATAGATGTGAGAGAGGCAAGAGAGCGTGCTAGAAATAGGAATGAATGGTGAGCGATTGTGATGCAGTTTTGGTAGGCCCTGCTGCTCCCTCCGGTCGCCTTGGATGACCGCAGAGGTAGCAGTAGTAGGGGATTCAGCGTTATGAAGCTTCATCTGTGGTGGATAACGGGGGAGGGTGGGCTGTGGCACCCTAGCAGTACCAGCCGAACTCGGTTGAGTCCCTCGTCAGGCTGGGAGGAGTGTTGAGAGGAAAGGTCCCCTTTTTCATTTGTTTGATGTTGGCTATCCCCCAAAATTGGGGAAAGTGCCTTGGTATATATGTATGTACATTCAAGAAGATGAATTGCTGGCACAGCTGTACTCTTCAAGCATTTAGGAGGAACTCCAAGTATCTGAGAGTCAACATCATCTTCAAAATCCTCTTGTTGGAAATAAAGGGAACGAAACCAGGCATGTTTTACATTAATTTCGTCCTGGTGTCTGCAGTGAATTACTTAGGCTTTCTGTGTTGATTTGTCTCAAGGAGACCTGAAATATCTGAAGCCTTTAAATTTTGAGTTACTGTAATTCTGACATTGTTGCAACCGAAAACAGCGCAATAACCAGGCATCTTCCATAATGTGCATGTAGGTTGAAACGTGTAGCTCATGACAATGAAAGCGGTTAGCGTCAGGTGGTAGTATGGCCACATTGGACGCCGATGATGTTGCACAAGGGGTGCAGAACATACTCTATCTGTATTGACTCTGGATGGGACCTTGAAGGCAGTTATGTCGAATTTTGAGCGCCTGCTCCAAGGTTGCGCGGCTCGTTCAGCGGATGACCCTTATCCCCGTTCAGAGGTCCCACGTGGTAACCACGCGGGGCGATCCGCTCGTCCGATGATGGAAGGGCGAGAACCTTCAGACCCGATACGTCTCCAGAGCCGTCAACTCTTTGCCCGACGTGACCTTACGGAAGTTTATCTGCCACCAGTGACCAGTTTCTTTACCCCTCCACGGGTAGGGGAGCCTCCCTCCGCCCACGGAGCAACAACTTTATCCTCCACTCAGCGGTCCACTACAGCTGATCTGTCCTCATGGGAACAAGAGGCCTTTACAGATACCCCGAGGACGCCGTTCAGGTCACCGTTAAGGGTTACTTCTCCGGGGAGGAGAACTACGGACCCAATTCCCCAGACCCCTTGGGTCGATTTTTATCCATCAAACGGTGACGTCTATCCTCCCCCGGTCTTCAAGGACCATCTATGCCGGGGAGGACCAAAGGACCATGGGACGGGGCACCATCGTACTAGGTCTCGCTCATACGGCTCCGAGTCTCCGGACCCCTTTCCAGCTCGGAATGGAGATCGGACTGTTAGGAGAGGCGATCTCCGGATCCAGGGTAGGGTGCCTCAGGTAGGGCACACGTATACAGTGAGGGGATTTCGAAGATGGGATCCCGGGACCACCTGAAGGACGAGATAGTGGAAGAAGAGCTGTCTTACTGAAGTGTTGGGTCTTATGAGAAGGTTCAACAACCTACTCGATCCCATTCCGGTGAAAGTTTGACCCCACGACACCGGTCGGGAACACTGTTTTGGAGCCCCTAGGGAGGCAAGGCCCTCCCTGGTTCTTCCTCTCTCACAAGACATCGAACAGCGGTTTAGAAGATTCAACACCGCCGCCACGGAGCCGAAATCACTGAACATGCCCCACGGCGCACTGAAGCTTTTATCCTTTCCAGAGGTCAAGCAAAGACGATTCTATACTCCGGAGGGGACCTCCCAGGGGCATCAACTGTCAGAAGAAAACTTGGCTGCCCTGATCCCCGGTTCCACGGAAGATAGACTGTCGGGCGGGGCCGTGGGTTTCATGGTTTAGGCGGCAACATCCATGGGCCTCTGTAGCCGTGGCTTCCTGGCTAGACCTCTGGTCCACTGCTCTAGTTTCCTTAGTCCTGGAGAAAGATGTGAGGAGCGGCCTGGCGAGGGAACAGTCCCTTTAGTTGGAGGTCTCAGGATCGAGAGCTGTAGCCTTCTTGGCGGGCCAATCTTATACCGCAGCATCAAATTGGGTCCTGCGCAGGAGAGACGTCATCCTCCATAGGCTGCCAAGGAATCTCCCGGACAGGGAGTTGAGGGCGTTTAGGGACGCCCTCATTGTCAGTGGAAAGGGCACTGGACAAGCGGAGAAAGGAGAGTCACAACGCAATGCTCCACAATGCATCCGCACCATCGTCATTTTAAAACACACGCCCCCTATACCAGACTCGTGATCATGGTAGGGCCAGCACCCAGTAAAGTGATCGACCTTCTATGACGTCGACCCAAGCCCCATCCTCCTCCTGTTGGGCTTGAAATATTTTTTTTATAACTGTATTAATCTCGGCATACTGTTCCCAGTTATATTTTTTATAACTATCAGTCTTGGCATACTGTCCGTGGTTATATAACTTTTGTATGTTGTGGTGTATTTTGTCTTATATAACTATGCTTTTTTGTGTGGTGTCCATATCTGTTGTCCATATCTGTTTTTCCAGTTTCATGGTGAAAGCCAATTGTCACTAGTTAACACATACCTTATAATTCTTTTTTGGGGGAACCATACTACTATACATTTATTATTTATTATTGGTTTTGAAAATTTTATGTAAGTTTATTTGTATTTTCAGGTTTTGGTATTAGGGAAAGCTTTTCAGCTTGTGTAATAATTTTTATCACACAAAACTAGTTTCTCATGCAAAGTCATCAATTATAAATTACCCTCAGTATATTTAGTAGGCATTTGTAAAGTACAGTGTGCTGAGCTAATATAAATTCCACTTTCTAGTGTGTAAGACTTTGGTTTAAAAAGTTCATCCTAAAGACTGTAGACTATTATCTTGGATTTTTTATACAGATGCATGGATGAAAATACCCCTATACTAGAAGAATTGATTACTTTACGTCAGAAGCAAGCCAATCTTTTAGGATATCCAAACCATGCAGCTTATATTTTAGAAGAGAGAATGGCAAGTACTCCTGCAAATGTGGAAAAATTTTTAACCAATTTATCAGATAAACTTCAAGTTCTATGGAAGCAAGAAAGAGTTGATATGCTCAACCTGAAAAAGGAAGAGGTATGTTTAAATTTATTTATTTAATTTCTGTGTATTTACATTAAGTGGCTACTGTACTCTACTTGATCTGTGTAGCTCTTGTATCTATTCATTAATGCACAAAGTATTTAGGAATTTAAAGTAGAATTTAGTAAAATGCCTGAATTCAAAGATTTCAGAGAACTTTTAGAAGTACAGTATTTGATATTCTGGACAGGTCAGACATCGTGTGGAAAATAGTGTACTTTATTTATTGTTGACCTTTTCATCCGATAGATGCAAAGAAGGAAGGCACCATCACTAAAGTATTTGCCAGCTTAGAGCATTTCACATTTAGTTCTACCTGTATTACTTTCAGCGTTGAATTGAAAGTTGTTCGTGGGATCAAACTAAGTTTATGAATACATCACCTATGTGATGTGCCATACCTTCATTCTTACTTACTTTCTTCCACCTTGCTGCCCAACCTCTTAACACGCTATAATGCTACTGTGAGGTTGTCCTTCAGTTGCACATAACTGCTGAATGATCTCCATTTCATAAATCCAATGCAATTAAGAATCCTTCCTGATAATATCTTGCCTAAAGCCCATTATCTATAATAAATGGTGGGCTTTATAGAATAATGATCATAGTTAGAAACTATGACATATCAAACCCATTTTTCAGTTGTGACATTCTAAAAGCCCAAGAGAGTGCCAGAGTAAATATTTATTACATAGAAGTTGTCACACTTCTTTTATCTGTGAATACTGAAGAAAAGACAACGGGACCTAATCTCCTTCATTAAGGAATGCAGGTTAACACTTAACAGTTAAATCTGTGCATAAACATCCAAAATTTAGTGAATGTTAAGTTTTTAATACGGGGCATTATTATTTTATTACTACAGCATTATACAGTATACTAGATTTTTTTTCATACTAACCAGTCTAGTGCTGTGCTTTAGAATGCATATGCATATAAGGAACTGAACTTATCATGGGTAGGGATTTAAGAAGATAGAGGTAAGAGAAGAGAATTTTGATATAGTTATCATAAAATTAATGTACCGTATATTTCTGCATATAAAACAATCCTTAAATTCTAAAATTCACTCCAAAAAATTGTAGGTCGTCGTATACAGCCTATATGAAAATTACACTTATTTCTTCCCCACCGTTATCCCTACGTTAAGGGGTCGATTACCTGATGCACCTTCACCAATGTCTTCTATCAAAGGCATCCTCTTCCACCAAACCTCTTCTCTCCATATAATCCTTCACCTTATCTCGCCATCTAATTCTCTTCTCCCCCTAACAGGTTCCTCCCTCCTCGCTCCCTCCCCACCATCCATCCTCAACATGTGCCCACACCATCTCATTCGTGATACTCCTATCATCTCTGTAATCTTTACTACACCTACCATTCTTCTTATTTCATAATTTTCCTGTCTTTCAAGCAGTGATATTCCCATAATCCCCGTTAGCATTCTCATCTCTGTTCTCTCAAGCCTTGCTTCCTCTTTTCGTTTTAAAACCAAAGTTTCTGGTGCATACATTAACAGTGGTCATATTATTGTGCTATAGACCTTAACTTTTACCTTGATTAATATTTTCTTATCACATACCCCTCCTGCTACCTGTCTCTACTTTTTTCATGTTGCTTTTATCCTGTTCTCAACTTCAGCCTCACATGCTCCCTCTTGCTTTATAGTAGATCCCTAGTATCTAAATTGCTCTACCTCTTTTATATCGGTTCCTCTACTTTCTTGTATGGCTATCCTGTCCCTATCTTCCTTAGTGCTCACCATAGCTTGTCTTTATCCACATAACCCTCAAGCCACCCCCTTGAATTCGAAATGATGTTTATTGGTAGGCTATCCTAGGCATGGGTACGATAACCGAAAATAAAGGTAACCAAACTGTATTTACCTTACGTGTTATTGGCATAAGTTCATGATAAATAGCCTATTTGAGGAAATATTCCACATAAGCAATTAAATCAACTTTTATCTATGCGAGAATAGCTGACAAGTTGTAAATATCAAGTTATCGTTGCGTTCTCTTCTTAGCAACCTTTATCTTTATCTACCCTTTCGATAATTTTAATGGTAGCATTAATAACGGTAGTAATGAAGTTTACATTGGTATAATTATTTTTCATTAAAAATCCATCATGACTCAAATTATCCTCACTCCCTCACTTTTACTCCAATCTTGCATTATCATCTCTTGACACTTTGAGCGTCTAGCGGCAGCACATCTTTACTTAAAGCTCTTGGTATCATTAGTTATCACTTGGATGTGTAACTGCATTCGTTATGATCGACGATGAAATGTAAGCAAAACATTGGTTTCTGGTTTGGTTGACATGTTTAGAAAAACCATGATATAAAATAACTCATTTCATTTATTCTTAATTTTTAAGGATTAAGTAAGTAAAACAAGATCATTAATAACATAATCATTACATAACCAATTCTTTATAAGAATTTGTTGCTGCAAAAGCTAACCTATACAGGTGATGAAACGTAAACAAAATGAGGATTTTTGTTTTAGACAGTGTTTAGGGAAAAGATGATATAAAATTGCCTTTAATTTATTTTGGATTTTAAAGATACAGCAAAAGCTAGCCTGTACACTGTTGATTTTTTTAATTCACAAGTAGTGTTATATAACAGATATGACCTAAATTAATTAAAATTGCCATATCTTTTACCTCTTCTATCTTTAGGTCGTTTTATATTTCGAAATATACAGTACTGTATTGCATAACAGTATATTATTAGTAAAGTACAGTATTGTACATTGCATTGCTTTAGTATACTACACTGTATTACACATCTAATGTACAATTACATTACTAGGGGGTATGTTTTATGTAACAGGCAAAACACATTTGGAATTCCTTATCTTGGGAGTGACAAACACTATACCCACAGGTAGGAGGGAATTTATTATCATGCAATTGGAAAATCAAAGCAATTACTGGTAATTCTTAGTATCAGTTTGGATTAATTGACAGTGTTTGGTATGATGATTACATTATGAGGTTTAGTGTGAAAATTTTTTTTATGGCAAAATCCTAATCATGATGCTTTACAAACAAGTTCAAATTAATTTATTTTCTCAATTTTTTTTATCATTATTCCATTTTTTATCATTTATTTTAATTTTTGTTGGAAACAACTTGAGTCACATTTTGAGACCTTGATAGGCTTGCCCAAAGGATTTGTTTTTTAATGAGTATGAAAAAGGAAGCAAAGCAAAATTTAAATTGAATCTTTAGGTGGGTAGAGATCAAATGGAATGTATAAGAATATGCAATGCAGTTCTGTTGGGAACAAGAATTTACTGCAAAGAATCTCTTGTACTATCTACAGTTTGTAGCACTGAGCACTCTTCAAAGAAGTAACTCCTTCCTAGTATTTTTTTTTTTATTCAACATACTATCAGTGTTTGATTGAGGAGAAATAAGCATTTAAATAATGAAAATTTTGAGATCTCAACTGCAATTCTTTAGACAATTGGTTGAAAATTGAAATTAGTGAATGACTGCTAATAGAAAATTTGTATTTTTATTTACATTGAACATGGCAAGTTAACATTGTTTTATGAGTACTTCTTTCTTTTTTCAGTGTGAAAAATTTAATTATGAATACTCTGGTAAACTCGACTTTTGGGACTTCAGATATTACATGAATCAAGTTGAAGAGAAACTTTATGCAGTTGATCAAAATGAAGTAAGCTACAAGAATGATCTTCATGCTGTTTTCTGTGGAATAAGTTTTGATATTTGGGCAAGTGGGAATGGTAAACTTCCATGGCAAACGTCTTATTCATGTTAGGTTATATTTTTTAAAATGGTTGCAACCATGATTTTCTTATGAATGTGTTACCGTATAGTATTAAGGATATTTTTATGAAGAATATATTATACTTTAGAAATAATAACAGGAATCCAAAAGTTTTTTATAAATACTTGTAGTTTAAAGTCTATGACAACATATAAGATTTGCTTTCTTTGCTATTTGTTTTCTTTGCTTCTATGCTTCTCCATCACTGATGTTTGGTATATTCTGATAAAATTCATTCATAATATTAAATTTAACAGAGTACGCAACATCTTTTTATTCCACTTAGGTCCGGCAGTACTTCCCATTGGAAAAGGTAACATCAGGCCTCCTTGGAATATATCAAACTCTTTTAGGTCTCAAATTTACTCAGGAACCCGATGCTGACACCTGGCATGATGATGTTAAATTGGTAAATATTTTTACCTCTTCAAAATCGAATGTTGCTTATCCTTTTTTTTATAACTTTTAAAATTTATTTTTTTGTCAGTAAATACTATTTAGGAATGATTTCCATAAATCTTGCCTTAAAATAGTAAAATGCTATTAATTCAGGAGTGACAACTTAATGAACCATTAATGAAAATAAGAAATACAAAAAAATATTCACAGCCATGCCCCCTTATCCGTGGTGCCTCTATATGCTGCCAATAACCCACTTGTCGTTTACTAAGAGAGTAGAGCATAAGTGATTAAGACATCAACAAAGATCCTGATCCAGATTATTTGGTTTGTGCCTCAAGTTCACAAATATTTCTTTGTCATTTTTAGTTTTTAACTATTTTAGTGCCTTATTAACACCAATGGAAAGCTGTATACAGTTAGTAATTGTGTACTGTCTATTACTGTTTCAGCATTACACAGGCATGTGTCCATTAGTTTTTAATTTATTTTATAGTGCCAAATTAACAGCGATGAAAATCAGTTAACAATTTATAGTAGTGTATTGTATATTTGCATTTGAGCATTACACAGTTGATCATCACTTGTTTGCTCTATTCTGTGGGTTTCAGTTGTTACTTTTGCTTATTGCTGTTATCATGTAGTTGTCAATGATGACAAAAATATAATTACTTTAAATTTATTAATTAGGATAATGGAAAATGATGCAAAGCCCAAGGAGAGATGTTTTGGGTTGGAGTACTGCATTTGATTTTAATGGTTTGATATTGTCATCTGCAAATGTTGTTGAAGTGTCTGGTGGAAGAGTTGTTAACGACTTGGTTGCCTGTCAAGTAAATTTAGATCTTTCAAATAGACTAGGGACAAATGGGCTCAGTTTTATATTTTTAAGTAGTTTTTGCTTTATTACCTTGATGTTTTTAAAATTTTCTTGGCTTTATTACTTTAATGTTTTTAAAATTTTCTTGGCTTTATCAGCTGTAGATACAAATATAAGTACTAGTCTAAGTTCTTATACAGTAAGTACTAATTTTTCTCTAATAATGTTAGTAGAATAACTGATAAAACAAAAGTATGCTGTCCTCTGTATGGATGTCACAACATGATACAGGTGTAAATTCCTTTAAACAAAATCTCTCTCTCCTTTGTCTCAAGACAATGTTACTGTGTTGTTGGTGACATAGTATTGCTGTTCCCCATCGCAAGGAGTTCCAATTCTCAGTTTTATATAGGACCCAATAAGAAACTAATTTCCTCCTAGTTTCCTGTCCCATATATTTCCATCAGACATCATGTCTTGAGAATGAGTTAGACCAACAGATCCATTTCCTAAGGTCTTACTGCCAGGTCCCTATCATTAAGACATGTAGGGTGATCAATATGCGTTATATAGAGGAAGGCCATTTTGAATTGTCTGATAAAACCACCATGTTGTCTCCAAAGCTATCTAGTGGAGACAAGAAATTTTAGGCCATTAAGAATTCACCACTTTCATTCATGCTTTTAGCGCTTGTTGGAGAATGGGTAATGTTACTCCACTATGTAAATGCGTTTTTGGTAGCTCAAGTACAATGGATTACCGCCCAATTTCCATAACTTCCATATTATCTGAAGTTTTTGAACATCTTTGGCAAAACATCTTAATAAGTTTGCAGAAGGTAATTATTTGTCCCTAGTTAGCAACTTGGTTTTCATAAAGGTCTTGGAGCATGTCATGCCCTTCTTACAATCTCCAATGCTGTACAGAAATCCCTTGATTGTGGTCAGGAAGTGCGTATGATTGGCCTTAATTTTAGTGCTGCCTTTGACCATGTTAATCATATCATGAGGACCTTGTTTTCAAACTCAAACAGTTGGGAGTGGGTGGGTCGTTTCTTAGCATCATTATTGAATTTTTACGCATAGATCGCAGAGTTTTTGTTGATGGGCACCATAGTGAGTAACTCAGTATAGGAATGTGATATCTGATGTTTCTCAGGGTAGTGATCTCGGCCCATTACTTTTTAAACTATATTATTACTTGCTAAGCTACAACCCTAGTTGGAAAAGCAGGATGCTGTAAGCCCAGGGGCTCCAACAGGGAAAATAGCCCAGTGATGAAAGGAAAAAGGGAAAAATAAAATATTCTAAGAGTAACAACATTAAAATAAATAACTCCTATATAAACTATATAAATTTTAACAAAACAAGAGGAAGAGAAATTAGATATGATAGTATGCCCGAGTGTACCCTCAAGCAAGAGAACTCTAACCCAAGACAGTGGAAGACCATGGTACAGAGGCTTTGGCACTACCCAAGACTAGAGAACAATGGTTTGATTTTGGAGTGTCCTTCTCCTAGAAGAGCTGCTTACCATAGCTAAAGAGTCTCTTCTACCCTTAGCAAGAGGGAAGTGGCCACTGAACAATTACAATACAGTAACCCCTTGGGTGAAGAAGAATTGTTTGGTAATCTCAGTGTTGTCAGGTGTATGAGGACAGAGGAGAATATGTAAAGAATAGGTCAGAATATTCAGTGCATGTGTAAGCAAAGGGAAAATGAACCGTAACCAGAGAGAAGGGTCTAATTTAGTACTGTCTGGCCAGTCAAAAAATGCCATAACTCTCTAGTGGTAATATCTCAACGGGTGGCTGGTGCCCTGGCCAACCTACTACCTACTAATGAGATATGGTTTGACCTAGAAAACAGATGATGCTACACTCTTTGCATCAATTGCATCTCCTGAATGTAGATGTGGGGTTGCTGAATCCCTTAATATATTGTAGCTAAAGTTAGTTGATGGTGCAAGTTATAGGGCATGAAGTTCAATCCTAACAAAACTCAAAGAATGATTGTTTCTTTAACTCTGTATGACTTTTAAAATTTTAGGTGTGATTCTCAACAGCAAATTTACTTTTGAGAAACACATTATGTCTGTGTCTTCTTCAATTGCACAAAAAATTGGCGGATTGAGAAAGTCTTTCAAGATTTTCGGTGATCAATTTATTCTGAAGAAGTGTTTTAATTTTCATTCTACCTTGTTTTAAGTACTGATTCTCATCTTAATTTGTTGGACAGGAACTTACGGTCTATTAAATTTCTTATTCCTGATCTAGATGTTAATCTCCGACACCGTTGTTCAATTAGTTCGTTATGCATTTTGCATAAGATTTTTCATAATTCTGACCATCCTTTTCATTCAGATCTTCCGGACATTTCTATCCTGTTCGTTATACTAGGCATGCAGTTAATTCTAATAGTCAGGCCTTCTGCATCATGAGGCTCGATACTAAACAGTATTCTAGAAGTTTTATTCTAGCTGTGACCAAGTTGTGGAATGATTTTCCTAAACTGGTAATAGAATTGATAGAACTTCAAAAGTTCAAACTTCCAGCAAATGTTTTTATGTTGAACAAGCTGACATAAATCTTTTTATAGTTAAAATATGAAATATCTGTTTTGATATTGTTTTTTAAAATTTTTATTTGTTAATTATTTCTCATATTTATTTATTTCCTGGTTTCCTTTCCTCACTGGGCTGTTTTTCCCTGTTAGAGCCCTTGGGCTTATAGCAACTTGCTTTTCCAACTAGGGTTGTAGCTTAGCTAATAATAATAATAATTGGTTAAAGTGAATGGAAACTAACTAGAATCTATATACAGCATGCTGAGACTTCCAATCAATGATTCCAAATAAAAAGTGTTATTATTGACCCTCATAATAGGGATAAAAAGCAGGCATCAAAAGGTGCTTTGGAGTATCAGTAACAGACTCTTAAGGTTTCTGCAATTTTGGAGCAAGTATCTAATTCTTGTAACCCTGATGCCTATAGATCTATATTGATTCTTTGATTATTGTAGTTAAGACAGTATCTCCCGCTTCAGTCGTTTCGTCAGTTAGAAAAGGGATTTGGATAGAATTAGCAGGTGCTTATTTCTGCATTCCATTTATCACTGATCTAAAAGTTGATTTATGCATGGACTCCATCTATCAATTCACATTGCTTCATCAATGATTTTTAAACTAAAACTTATTATTCCATATTTACTTTCCTGCCCTCATCCAAACTTTATTTAAGGTGATACGATAGCTTAGATGTCACAACTGGTTTAATCAGAATCCTGTTTTTGTTGATCTTTCTATCCGTTAATCTGAATCTTGTTCTTATCTTTGTACTCAGGAGACTTGTTTTTCTCCACTCCCTTCTCTGTACATGGCAAGTGAGGGGCAGTATAATAGTTGGAGGGGGGGGGGGGTGTTTACACACTACAGAGAGGGATAAATTTTTTGAAGTTACATTATATCTCTTCTGTGGTCAGGAAGTTGAAAATCTGAATTAATACATTGTACTATTTAAAGACAAGTATGATAAAAATAGATTTTATATTTGAAGACAAGTATGATAAAAATAGGTTTTACTTTTAAAATCATCTTATTTTTATGAATATTCCAAAGTGACAATTTCTTGACTTCGACATGTAAACTTGTGATAATTTTTTTCTCTATACCCAGCTTGGGTTGTTAAGTTATATTTTTGTATTTCAAAATTTTTTTTTTGATGGAACTTAATGTATGTGCCAACTTTTAATGTTTTTTTTTTTTCTCCAGTACAGAGTTAATGATGCCAAAACTGACGAGAAGATGGGTTACTTCTTTTTAGATTTATATCCACGTGATGGAAAGTTTGGCCATGCTGCAATTTTCCCTCTTCAGCCATCATGTGTCAGAAGTGATGGCGAACGTCAGGTTAGCATTTGGATTTTGTTCTGGAATTTTCAAATATCAGTTTCAATGGTCTGGATATAGTCTTTTGGAAAACATGTCACATATTTGATCATATGCTTACACTGTTGAAGTTGGTATTTCCATTATGCTTGACAATACTGTTACTAGACATCATACAAACCCTCGTTCTTTAATTCGGGAGATTGCTTTGGCTTGAGCTGGAATCGTGTATTCAAATGCTTATCCGACTGGAGAGGGTACCGGGCGAGGAGTCCAGCCCCTTCCAGTAGGATCATAACTCACTTTTTACTTTGACTGCTGTGGCGTACGCATGTACAGTACTTTACAGCACTTGTCAAAACTGTTGATTCCTTTTGCATAATGGTGTGTGGTTGATGAATAATGAAATGGAAATAAGAACTTAGTGTGGTCGGGGAATGGGCGGTCGCTGCAGCTGCTTCATGACGAAGCCGGCTGTAGATCTGTACTCCCTCTGTATCTTAGGGGGGGCATGTCTGTTTGTAGGTATCCCCTTAGTTTAAGTGTCGATCGTAGCCTCCATGCAGTGGCAGGGATGTGCCCTGAAGAGCAAGAAGCACGGTAAACGTTTGTTGGAGCTGGAATGGGCAACGCCCAAAAAGACAATGGTGAAGGTTACTGCTGCTGTCACTTCGGGAGGTGGTCTGCTGCTGCCGCCTCCGAGCTTATACCCCTCGGAGATATTCCGCTGGGGTTGTGAGAGAGCAAATAGACAATAGCATCCTTTTCAGGCTCTGTTGGTGTGCTGGGAATTGCAGGTGTTCTCCACTCCCCTTCAAAGGCTGAAGGGTTTTCTGATATGAGGCTGTTGACAAAGAGTTTGACCCAAGGAAAGCTTGGAGTTCCGTAGGTCTTTCAGGTAGGCCCTCCATGACTGTTTTGAGGGAGGTGGTAGCCAAGGCTACCTCTCTCTTAGTACCCCCTGAGCAGATTTGTGTTTTTATCTCGTGTGGTGCCAGTGGCAAAGTGTGTGGTGGTTCCCGAGTGTCAGGGAATCTGGTGGTTAGTAGGTCTATGTTGGATGGCCCCAGGCCTGGTAAGGTAAAGGTAAGGTATCCCCCATCTCTTTGGTGTGGCCTTGTTCCCTAATCCAGTTCCAGTGTTCTCCACCCCTTCCCCTGTGTCCCTCATTATCAGTGGTGTGCCTTCCCGTTCCCCTATGATAGTGCCCCATTGTTGTGGCTTCTGTTGGGAGAATGTCATTCTTGGCAGTCACTCAGACCTAGACTGCTTTGTATGCAGAGTTGGAGTGAGGAAAAAGCACTTGAATTTTTCTTCCTATTCCTCCTGGTCTTCTTCTCAGCTGAAGAGGAGGAAGAGGTGAAAGAAGTCCAGGAAAGTCGGCCGTAGTTATAGGGATAGGACTCCTTGCTACACTACCTCTTCTTCCAAAAGGATAGAGGGCTCCCGACCCCATCGGGCCTTGGCCCAGGCCCCAATGCAGCCTGGTGCAAAAGGTAGTGGCTCGATTCCTTTTCTGTGGGGTCCGTGCAGGGGGCTAGCGGGCCAGCTAGAGCTGGTGTACGAGTTTGGGGTCCTGGCCCCAGGGAGCCCTGGCCCAGGTACTGTGCTGTGGCCTCTCAGGGACATTGCAAGAAACTGGGGGCAGGACCTTGTGTATGGCCCCCCAGGGATATTGGTAGGGACCAGGGCCAGGACCTTGTGTACTGGGCCTGTCCCACTACAGCCAGTACAAAGGTGTACAATGTGGTACACAGTCTGTTCAAAGGTGTATGGAGGAGCTGCGGCAACCTCCATCTGCTGATTTTCCTAGATGGACGATTGCTCCTCCCTGTTTTGTAGAGTGGCTCTTGGAGTAGGGAATTGTACATTTTACTGTTGTACTGTTGTGTACTTTAGTAAATAGATGAAGATTGTAGGGAAGTAAGTCTTGCTGCTAGTGCATTCGGGCACAGGGCCGTGGTTGTCTCTCTTTCCCGACCCTTGGCGCCAAAGGCACAGGTACCAGGAGTTTTCACTTTGCCTTAGGCTCGCTGGGCCTTCCTCATCCTCTATTATGTGCTTTGTCTGCCCTGGGGACAAAACAGTTGCATTCGTAGTGGGAGTAGATTCTTCAGTGTGTGCAACTTCACCCTCTCTGTGTCCTCAGGATCGGGAACTCTGGGGCATGGTCCAGAACCCTGAAAGCCTATCTACCCTGAGTGCAATGGCCTGGAAGAGATCCCTGTGGCTCCAGCTTCTTGTGGAGGGAGGAGCTTTGATCATTGATCAGCACTGTGGTGTACGATCAAATCTATTTATTTGAGAATTCTCTCCGTTCTGGCATATCAAGGAAGATCTTGTCACCCCCATTCTCTAGGCAGTCGTATCCCACCAGTCAATGAACCCGTGGGCTGACAGGGTTTTGAAGAAGCGAGACACTGGTGGCTCGGTTAAAAGCAGGATAACTTGAAGATGGCGTTGAGGAACCCATCGACGTAGTTCCATGTCTCTTGCCATGCAGATGGTAGTGAATTTGTGGAGGATTGCTTCACGGTTCCCTGAACTACTGAGCTGTTGCCTTTAAGGGGGCCAGCTGGCTAATGCCGTTTTTTAAGGACAGGACTTTGACATTCATATCACTTTATAAGGTGACTTAGGACATCTCCAAACTGCATAAGATTTTGTCTAAAAGTCATTTTTTTTTTCATTATGGTAAAAAAATAAACCATAAAAATCAGGGGGAAAAAATTGAGAAAAAAATAATGAAACAAAAATTGCTAGAAAACCCTTCATTTTTTTTTTATAATGTCTTTCTAAGTTATATACCAAATCTCAGTGCTATATCTTTAAAACTAAGGGAGAAGATAGAATTTGAAGATCAATAAGTTTAGTTTTGAGGTACGAGCGGCGTTCAAAGTTTTTCTTTGTATTTTTACAAAGACAATATTAATAAATCATGATTATTATGACTTTTATGTTCCTTTTTGAATATTAATAAACCAAAACAAAGTTATTTATCATAATTTAATCATAAATGAAGATCCTTTTGTTCAATATTTTGCTTCTTTAGGCGAGAGGGTCGCACCGTCATCATCTCTCTCCTTCACTAACTGCCTTCACCAATATTACCCACTTCTGAACTCTTGTTATAGTGAATTTTCCTCTTATGTTAGTGAGATGTTGAAATTGTCTTTCCCTCTTAGGCATGATGAAAAACGAGTGAATGTCAGAGGTCAAACTCAAACGTGTACTCTATGAGGTTTGTGCTAGGACTGAGAGGGCCGAAGGGTGTAATGACTTGTAATACATCATGGAATCTATACATGGAATCCATTGCTCACAATTTTTTTTTTTATCAAAATGTAATAATTATAAAAATTTACAATAAAAGAAGAAATACTGCATTTTCTTGTAGGGAACAATATTTTTGGTTTATTGTTACTTTTACTAATTACCCTATAACTATGAAAGTAAGAGGAGTCTTGACGAAATATATTGTATACGCATTCTCCATTGCCATTCGAAGTTCTGTTAATTTTTTCAGGATTTTGTGTTTTTCTTCCTATGCCCCCATATATTGGCATTCTAGCTGGCCCCCGTAAGGGCTCTGGCTTTTCGAAGGGAACAACTGTCAAACCTGCAGGTTAGTGATTGGGAATGGGCCAAGCGTCTGCTCAGAGACCCCGTTCCGCAACTCTCACTACATCTTTAAGAAAAGAGCCTGTGCTAGCACAGCCTTTTTGATCACCACAGGTCACTCCTTGTAAGAAGGATGGTTGTGAAAAGAGGGGAAGGGGAGGGAATCACAGAGACAGGCATTTCTCCTCAACCGGTATCGAGAGTAGGGCGTTGTTGGTCTCGCCACTGGGCTACTTGGAGACCCAAGGCCGAGCCTCGGTTTGCAAGTGTCCTTCGGGCGGTTACTTACTACGCTTTCTGGATCTCAGCCCCCCCATGTCCTGTTCCAATCGAGATCCCGATGGGACATCCAACATTGACGGAAACCTTGTGTTTGGGGGTAGATGTGAAAGTGATGTGATGGAGATTACACCATAATATAGGATAACTCGATCTCAAAAGAGAGTTATAAGACACAGAAAGACCTCCACACCCAGAGATAATCAGGTGACTTTTCAAGGTCTTGAGAACTTTATTGATTTATCTGTGTCACACTGAACAGTTTCCATATATTCTGCACTACTGTACCAGTAGATTAATGGGCTGCATGGATGAAACATTCTAACACCCTTGTGAGAGTTTTGACGATCTCTGTGGCTTCCCACTGTTCAGCGTGTTTTGTCGGATGATCTTTAGTATATTGTCCAACCTTATCTCAAGGTAACTGTGTTGGCTTCTAGTTGGTTAGAGGCAGTGCTATGCCAATCTGTTAAGCCTTCTTGTTGATGTGCCAAGAGTTATCCTGTAGCACATACTCCTGTGACAGCCACACCAACTGAAGTACCACTAATGCATGGAAGAATTTTCCTGCAGGATGTCATGGGAGATTTCAGATATTCAGAGTTCCACAGTACTGTAGATGTACTTTACAAGTTTATACCGATGAAAGTAGGCCATCTTTTGTTGTCAATGTTTGAAAGTGATTTTTTTTTTCAGCATCTGCTCACTGGATCACAGCATTCATAGTTTTCTTTCCGAGACATTTTCTTCTGTCTGCAATGAAGGTTTATCATGCATATCTTTTCCAGGTATTCTGGCTAAATGACTAGATCTCTCTTCTTTAGAAGTATCCAAAGTCCTTTAAAGCTTAAAGCTTTGAACAGTCCTGGCCACCTCTTGAACTTGGACCTTTAAAGTGGGATGTGACTTCTCCTTCAAGACTTCTGATGACATGACCTAGGATGGGTGGGGTTGACTAAGACGACGTGTTCATCTAAGGAATGTGGTCTTATGACCAATCAAAATTCTCGTCGTTGATTGTGCTTGCTTTGCAATTATTTGAGTCGGTTGCTGAATCAGTGTCTTTTTATTTTTGAGTAGGAGAGGTAGGTGCATGCCTGGGGACACACTACTTCTTAATGGTGATCACCAGACTGGGGTTCGAGTCCTTCTCAAACTCTTTAGTTCCTTTGGTCACTGCAACCTCAATATCCTTGTGAGCTAAGGATGGGGGTTTCAGGAAGCCTTTAGGTCTATCTGCTGAGATCAGCAGCCATTGCCTGGCCATCATTGGTCCTAGCTTGGGTGGTGAGGGGGTTTGGGTACTGATCATACATAAGGTCAGTCTCTAGGGCATAGTCCTGCTTGATAGAGGAACATCTATGTCCTTTGACTCTGCCATTCATGAATGGCCTATAAACCTCTAAACTTTGAACCATGTTCTCACTCAGGAGTCAGGTGTGTTCATTCATTAGCCAAAAGCTCTGCTTACTCTTGAGCTTTTCCCTGTGGACTCCAGGTACTACTGAGGACAAGGGAGGAATCTTGCCAGGTTGCCTTGTCATCTATCTATCTCGGGAAAGTGCCCACAAGTCCGGAGACTTGTACTTCCTGCTATGTGTGGTAGTTGCTCTTATGTTGGGTCAACCTGAGCAGCTGTTTGGGCTGAACAGCATATCATCTATATTATTATATTAAAATGTTGGATGACAGTTATGAATTGGTCTTTCCTATTTCTGACTTGTATTTTTCACAGTCACACACCTTTATCATTGATCAGACCAGATGGAACATGTTTTAAGATGGTCGTTTGTCAAAGGAATTAATTTTCCTCCATCCTTTCTCTTAACAGTGGGGAAAGGGGGACATGAGCATGTAAGACTGGGGACGTCTTGACGCTTCTTGGTAAGATGGCAGTGTCTCATAATTCATTAAGATAGCCAAATTCTATTGGAATTTCTTGAAGTCTTCTCATATTTGCACATACACCAACTCGGGTATCCCACATCCAAAGCTATCCAGGTAGTTACATTAATTATCCATCCACTGCCCTTAAATATGTATCCCATTAAGTAGGGAGTTTCCTTTTAAATGACAAAGGATTATATATCATGGTAAGGATAATTTGCAAATCTTGAAAAGGATTGGCATTGATCCTTGAACACAAACCAGAGTCGTCTACAGTATAACAAATACTGCCTTAAATCAACCATGTTTTTTTATACATATGTCAAAAGAAAATGGTTAGGGAAATGCTCAGTTTAGCGGGTTATCCAGTTACCCTCATCAGTTACTACTAAACGTACCGAATTTCTTGTTAAAAATTTCCACGGCTGTTCCAGTTTCACTGAAAGAGTATCCATGCAAATGACCGTAATTTGTATGCAAGGAAAAATACAAATGATAGTTAACAATTTTAGTTTTTGTAAGTGGTACTATGTGATTTCTAAGTCGGGTTAGATTATAATTGCAATAGCCATGTTAGAATGCTGAAGAAGTGTCAGTTTTTCTTTGGGGGTTTGACATATGTACTTTGCGGATTTAGAGATCCAGTATGACTACTAAGAATTTTTAGAAATTATCAAGATGTTGAATAGGCTGACTTGAGTATCTTTTTATAGTACTGTAGTATATGAAAGGTATTCTTTGACGTGGTTACTGTACTGTTCTTAAAATATTTTGTTTAAATTGTTCATTACTTCTCTTTTTGTTTATTTATTTTCTTTCCTCACTGGGCTATTTTCCCGTGTTGAAGCCCATGGGCTTATATCATCCTGTTTTTCCAACTAGGATTGTAGCTTAGCTAGTAATAAAAATATTTTTTTTATTCTATAACAGGTTGCAGTGTGTGCAATGATGTGCAATTTTACAAAGCCTACCAAAGATAAACCAGCTCTATTGGATCATTCAGAGGTATGTTACTAACAATCTAGTTTTGCATACTTAGGTATTGGTAAATGATTGAACAACTATATACTGTTTGCAAATTGACTGCTTACTAATTAATCTGTTTATTTTTAGGTGGAAACTTACTTCCATGATTTGGCCATGTCATGCATCACATATGTTCACGAGCAACGTTTGCCATGTTTGCAGGCACAAGAGTTGAAAGGGATTTCTTAGAAGCACCATCACAAATGCTGGAGAATTGGGTTTGGGAAAAAGAGCCTCTTGCTCTCATGTCAGCCCATTATGAGGTGTGTGAACTGTGTTTCTTCTTCAATTAATGTTGGCTATATATTTTGTAATTTTATTTTACTTTTTTTCATGGAGACAGAATACAGTTTTAATGGAAGAGGTTTTCCTGCAGTTGCGAGTTAGAATGTGTGTTGTATTAATAACATTCATTAGGTTAAGATAGTGAAGTAGATTTGCATCATGCAAGTTAAGGAAAGGGTTTTGAATTAAATACAAATAATGGAATTATTCTTTAGTAACATTTTTGTGATTTTATTTTGTTTCCAGACAGGCAAAACTCTTCCTGATGAGATTGTTGAAAAGTTGGCAAAGTCAAGAAAAGCAAATGCTGGTGGATTCAACCTTCGTCAGATTATCTTGAGTACATTTGATCAATCAATTCATAGGACAGGGAAGGCTGATACAAAGTCTCTCTTTGCCCAGACATACAGAGATATAATGGACATTGAACCAATACCCAACACAAACATGCCTGCTAATTTTGGTCATTTAGCTGGTGGCTATGATGCTCAGTATTACGGATATTTAGTAAGTACTAAATGATACTATATTAAGGAAGCATGATAGAAATAACCCAAAGCTAAAAAATAATAGGGTAACAAGAATTTCTCTCAATTGATTAATCTAGTAGAGAAGCTTAAGGCCTCTTTGAGATTATTCCCATAAAATCATAAAATTTTTTTTTACAATATGGAGAATCTAATATAAGTATAGTCAATAAATATAGTCTTCCCTTCATCAGGTGCTGGCTTTTATGGTCAATATTTCAGATGAACTGATCCTCATGTAAGAGTCCTACAAATAAAGAAAATTAATTGTTCACTTAAAAAAGACAAAATAAGAAGAGCTGTTCTTACACGTATACAAACCCTTGTCCTTTTGACAGTTGGATTTTAGAAAAGTATAGTTGGAATTTGGCTGTTGAAAACTTAATGTGGTGACAGGGAAGTACCCCCCTCCCCTCACTGATTTCAGTACAAGATACATTCTTGTGTCATCTCCAATTGGGCATTTTATCCTTTTGCTTTTTTAGATAAATTGTTTGGCAGATTGTCGTATGTAAGTGTTGTTAAGGAAGAAGTGAATTTCTGTAGTTTTTTCCTGATAACTGTAACTCACGACAGTTGTCTGTGCAACCTGCAACCTACCACATTTTTCTTGTTCTGACTGTTGGAGGATTTGTTTATTTCCTAATGAGTGTGGCTTGATGGTGTCCATGTAATAACCCTGAGGAAGTTGATTCATTGCTCACTGTTGTGGTTGTCTCTGGTAGGAGTTTTTACTACTGCCGAATGTGAGGGGAGGGGGTTTTGCTTTTCTTTATGTCAGTGGTTTCCCGCACCTGGGAACTAACCGTCCTAATGAAGTTAAGTGCCCCAGAAGTTTCTGCTATTGGTGTGCTGGAAGAAGGAACTGCTAGTGGAAGGGAGGAGCAATTTTTTGCTTACTTGAAATCCTCTCCTGGGACGGTAATACTTTTTCTCTTGAAATTGTCTAATCCATCTTTGAATGGGAGTTAGGACAGACTTCTCAATTTATCACAACCTCAGTTCTAGACAAAACAGAGAGACTTTTCTAGGAGGAGAAGGTCGTCCTACAACTCCACTAGGATCATCCAATTATCCATTGTCATGCCCATGTGGATACCAGTTTGAAGATCTTTCTGAAAACTTGGGGTCCCATTGACAAGCTGAAGTAAACCTCACTGAATTTGAAGCAGTTTTCCGGCTGTACTATCTGGAGGAGGGGTCAGATAGGGATTTGGAAGTACGTGTCATTCAAGTCCAAGGTGACCATTAAATCCTGAGGCCTGATTGGTTGTCTGACTGTGGCTGTAGTCTTCATCCTGAAGTGTGTTTGTCAGATGAACATATTCTAAGAAGAGAGGTCTATGATCAGTCACTAGCCTCCAGATGCCTTACTTACAAGAAAGCTTCTTCCTTATAAAAAAAAAAAAAGCTTTAATTGAAGAGGGCTGGGGAGCCATTGCCAACCTCCAGAACGGTGCTATTCTTCAACATGGCTTGAACTTACCGTATGCTAACCCTTGGTGATACAATGTCACCATGCGGGGAATCAGAGGAGGAGGAGGAGGAGGAGGAGGTAAACGCATCGAAGGACCTCCACCCTCCATCTCTCTGCACCATGGAAACTTTAAACTCCTCCAGTTGACCAGCACACATTCTGCCACTGGTGGTGAGAGACGGGGGAACAACCTTCCAAACAGACTTTTTCATCTGCCTTTCCCCCTATCACTACTGAGACCCTGGTTCTGGCAGGAAGAGGGTTAAGATTGCATCGACACATTATTAAGGATGGATTCAAGGGCTTAGCCGAGTTGGTTTTTGAGGCCGAATCAATTGAGTAGATGTTTTGCTCTGTCCTGATGTGGAAGGTTGAAGTTGTCAAAAGGGCAGCACATTGAAGGATAGTGTGCCAAGTTTCTATCCTCCTCTTTTACACTGTTGCCCTACTTTTGCTGGCGGAGAGATAAGGCTCCTTCAACGACGAGTTACGTAAATTATCCTTCTCGGCAGCTTAAGTACCGTATTGGCCCACTGATTGGCTCTGGTGCATTAGAAACTTAAATAGGCTAGCTCCCATCAGTCAGGACAAAGTCTTTAAAGCCCTGCTTCTTTAATATTAAGGTCAGTTAAGTAGAAGACCAGTGGTCCATCCAAGAGGCCGCTTACACAAATACCCATGGCCATGACTTCTGGTACACGCCAGATGTCTCTGTAACTTACGAGGTTAATTGAAACCATTGTAAGACGTTCTGCTGAGCAACCTGGTGACAAGTCTACAACTGCGGTGTCTAGTGGAAGAGGGAAAGGTATTTTCTCCTTTGTACAATAATGTTTCCTTTACTTCATAAAGACCGCAAGAATCAAGCAGGAGTATCCCCCCACCCTCAAAGAGACCAGAAACACTATTTTCGGCTAAGGCTGACCAAGGGAGCTTAAGTTTAGACCTCGCGCTGCTAGTGGGTAGGACAGAGAGGGTCGATGGCTACCTTCCTGCCCTTCTAGGGTGGGAAGATGTCTCGTAGGCCGATGACCTTTTTGATACAGAGTAACACCTTAAAATGTCAAATCTGTCTCGACTTCCGCATCTGATAGTTACGGCACAGCTGGTTGAGAAAATTACCCTTTGGAATTCTGTCTAACTCTAGGAACACCACTGTCCAATCCCAAGACGGGTTGTCCTTTCAGGATAGATGAAAGATGCAGCCAGTTGATGTGTCCGTGGCCTGGTCTGAGATCCTGACAACCTGAAGCTGTTGAACCAGTCATGGATCCAGTGGTTAAACTTCCTGGACAGCCTTCCAGTTCTTGCCCTCCTTCCTGCGGGCACCAGCTGCAAAGGGAGAGATTTGGCTTGTTGAAGTTCTTCAATCATCCGGGAGCGATGCAGGTTGAAGGTTCATCATCCGCTTCTTCAAAGGAGGATGTTCTGCTGTGAACTCAATTGGGAATACATGTAATTGACAGTTGTTCCGATGTATTGTAACTACGAACTACTCTCAGATTCCATTCCAAGCAAGAGGCAAAGCCTCAGGCCAGTATCATGCCACAGAGTATGTTCCCTGCGCAAAGCGACATACTGTCTTTGACCCACAATGGACCGAGAAGAAGGCCGTATCAGGCCTGGTAAGGAGAGGGCAAAGGTCGCTATTCGTACTCTAGTCATTGCCCAGTGTAGACCCATACTTCTCGCTCGTGACAAACTGTGACCTGCGTTTGCGTTTTCAATTTATTGTGTGTGCTAAGTGTTTAGATGGATAACACTCGTGTTCGTCGTTGTCTGGGTGTGAATGGGAAAGCATGTTCGGCTTTCCTTTCACATTTGGAAATTGATCTCCATTCTTTGTGTACCTCATGTCGTGGTCGTGCCTGTACTCAGAGCGATACGTGTATTGAGTGGGCTGAAACCCAATGGGCTCTTATGGCCATGAAGAGGAAAAAGAAATGGAAAAAGTCTTCCTCGAAGAAAGGCAGTGGTTCGAGACCTTCGTCGAGCTGTTCTTCAGTAATTCCTTCCCTTCTGTCGATGTCGCCATCACTACAGCAAATCAACGAGGGAGAAGGGACTACGCCGATTCAACCACTCTCTCCGTTGTTATTGGCTCCCCCATACCATCCCCTTCAGTGAGTTCGGCACTCATATCCCTTCTTCGGAGATTGGAGGAAAAGATCAACAGGATGAGCGAGTCGACCGCCTCACGTGGCTCACACGTGGTGCCCTCCGACCGGCCACCAGAGCCGCCATCTTGGCCTGCCCACACATACGCACAGCCTCCCCCTACCTCATGACAATCTTGGGGATACCGGGCACCCCCTCAGCCACCAGCGCCATCTATTGGAGCTACCTCATAGGCCTCCTCATTGGCTTATGCCGCTGCGCCGCCATCTTGGCCTTCGCCAAACTGCCGCCCCATCATCGGAAGACGCCTCTGACCTGTATTGGGGTGAACTGTTCTCAGATCCTTACCCTTGGGATCAGGAACACTGGGGAGACACTCCGAGGACCCCGTTCAGGTCCCCTACGAAGGATCCTTTGCCACCATGGGAAGAGCAAACCCTTCATGGAATGCCCCCGTCGTTATTCCAGCTTCCCTTGCAGGACCATAGGAGGTAGAGAAGAAGAGAAGGGGGGGTACACACTCTTCGAGGACCTTTACGGGTTCTCCCCCTCTCGCATCGGTCGTGGTGGAACCCGTCCCCAAGAAGAGAAGGTTGGAGGATGCGACAGGCTGTCGCCATTTCATCAAATTCTTCAAGGGCCTCTCAAGGTTGTAGAGGTCCCCTAGACCATCATGCCTCATCAAGTGGGTGTAGAGCAAAGGATCCGGCCAGGGCTCATCCTCCCCTTCGTGGACAGGACCTCCGGAGGGGAGATTCTTTGGAGAAGATGCCCACCAGTCATCGGAGGGTCTGGCAGAAGAGAATCCTTACTTCGATGGAACACTCTTCCTTCTTCTCCAGGGTGTTGGCGCTCAAAAGGCACCTCAATAACCTGCCGGAGCCAAACCCTGTTGTTCCTCCAGGGGAAGTTTCTTTGTTGGAGGAGCAGTTTGGCATCCTTCGAGAAGCTCGTCCCCCTATGTCTCTCCCCTTAGCCCCATCTCTGGGCAGAAAGCTGGGGAAGATTAGTGTGGCTGTCGCCGACCCCAAGAATTCTCTGAAGCCTTCGGGGTCAATGAAGTTGTTGCCTTACCCAAGGGTAAGGCATCAAAGATTCTACGCCCCGGAGGATTTTCCACAGACAGCCAGACCCGTGGAGGGGAACTTGGCATCCCTGTCCCCAGGATTATTGGAAGATAAGGTTACAGGGAGTTCGGAAGCCTTTTCTATCCAAGAGATCATCGCCCTCAGGTCAGCACTGTGGTCTTCATTCTCTGTCTCCTTGTGGTACAACGCCATGGGTCCCTTGGCTCTGCAACAGCCGGGTTGGTCGGACCAGGCCAAGGAACAGTTTATGGAACTAGCAGTGTCAGGAGGTTCATCTCCTTCCAAGCGGAACAGTCCCTGGTAGCTGCTTCCAACATTGTCCTTCGTAGGAGGGACACAGTTTTTCACAGGATGCTGAGGAGGCTTCCCTCGAGAGAAATAAGGAACCTGCGAAACTTGCCGTTTTCAAACGTGGCACTGTTTGATGACAGGTTGATTGAAGAAGCCCTCAATAAGTGGAGTAGGGACAACAGAGATGCTGTTCTCCACAGGGCCTCCAGCTCCTCCTCCAGACATCATAATCATGGGAATAGGGAGGCTCCAAGTCCTCCTACAGCAGTTAACAGGCTTCCTCCTCCCTCTCCACGCTGGTCCAGACACCCGCAGCCCTCCTCCGTACCAGGCAGAAGTGCTCCTCCTAACGGTCGGCAGGGGTTTGGACAGAACCGACGACCACGCACCAAGTTCCTTAGGAGGAAGTAGGAAGAGAGCCCCCCACCCCCTCTTCCATGCTTCCTTTAGTGGGGGGATGCCTCAATCACCGGTGGGAAGCATGGGTCGCCCAGGGCGCAGACCTATGGGACTATTCAAGTCCTTCGTGATGGGTACAGGTTGCCCTTCGAGAACGACCTACCCACCGTTAATAACGGCCTTACAGGCCCAGGCTACTACCCACAAGGACAAGGCCATAAGATTGGCCTTAGGAGAGGAGATCTGCGAATTATTACAGAAAGGCGCTGTCCAATGAGCACCCCTACAAGAATTGGGGTTCTTCAGTCGGCTCTTCCTGGTGGAGAAAGCCACAGGAGGTTGGAGACAGGTGATAGACCTTTCCTCCCTCACATGCTGTCCATAGATCTAAAGGACGCTTATTTCCAGATCCCAGTACACCCCTCCAGCAGGAAGTTCGTCAAGTTTAAGTGAGGAGAAAAGGTCTTCCAATTCTGCACCCTCTGCTTCGGTCTCTCCACAGCCCCCAAAGTGTTGGGGATTGTCGTGTACTGCGAGATGTCCCAACAATGCCCCTCCATGAGGACAGTGTACCTGGGAATGGATTTATGTTTGGTCCAGGCCAAGGCCTTCCCCATGTCAGAGGGGCTTGAACGCTTGGAAGAAGTCAGTCAACCGTTCCTCAGGGGGAAACGGCCAACTTTCGTCAGTGGCAGAGGCTTGTGGGGCACCTGGTGTCCTTAGAAAAGCTGGTCCCTCGGGGCAGGATACGTCTAAGTCCAATTCAGTGGGGACATGAAAAGATTGTTAGCTCCTCAGACCAAGGATCGACCAGAGGACCTAACGCAGGCATCAAGGGAGGCTCTCCAGTGGTGGTTGGACAAGAAGAATATACTGGCGGGAATATCCCTCCTGGACTCTCCTCCCGAGGTACTGTACTACTATTCAAGGACGTGTCCAAGGAGGACTGGGGAGCTCACCTGCAGGACAACTCGGTATCGGGTCTTTGGAGCGAGGAGGAGAAGACCTTCCACATAAACGAGCTAGAACTCCTGGCAGCGCAGAGGGCCCTACTGTCCCTGGCGGACGAAGTCACGGGCAGAAAAATCTCCCTAATCTTGGACAACTCCACGGTGGTCGCCTATATCAAGAAACAGGGCGGCCTGAGGTCCCGTTTTCTGCAGGACCTGACGGAGGAGATTCTAACCTGGGCTGAGGTAAATGGGACTACCCTGATGGCAAGATTCATTCCGGGAAAAAGAAACGTGGTGGCGGACGGCTTGAGCAGGAGAGGCCAAGTCCTAGGCACCGAGTGGTCCCTTCATCCAGAAGTTGCAAGGTGGGGGGGTCTCCCTCCCTGGACCTCTTTGCAACCAGGCTGAACGCCAAGCTACCAGGTTCTTGCTCTCCAGTCCCGGATCCAACACCAGTCATGGAAGATACCTTTCAACATCCCTGGGACGGCCTGGATGCCTACGCGTTCCCTCCGGTCGGACTCCTGCGGCAGACCCTAAACAGACTTAAGGACCTCCAAAAGGGCTCAGCTGACTCTATTCGCCCCCTGGTGGGTAGAAAAGGAGTGGTTCCCCGACCTACGAAACCTAGCAGTTGCCCAGCCGTGGCCCCTTCCCATCAGAAATCTTCTCAGGCAGCCTCACTTTCTGAAGTTTCACGAGGAGCTCGGAAACCTATCCCTTCACGCGTGGAGGTTATTAAGCGCCTTCTGACAAGGGAAGGATTCTCCCCAAGGGCGGCTTCCCAGATGACGGGCTGCCTCCGCTGCTCCTCGAGGGCCATATACCAAGCTAAATGGCCAGAGTTCTACAAGTGGTGCCGGAGAATGAGCGTAAGCCCATAGGAGCCTCCATCCCAACAATAGCAGATTACTTGGTTCACCTAGATAGAAACATGTCAGTGCCATCCATCAAAGGGGTCAGAGCCACCTTGGGACAGATCGTGTGGTTGGAAGGAATAGACCTTGGTGGTTCCAGGCAACTGTCCATGCTTATCAGGAGTTTTGACCAGTCCTGCCCTCCTCAATCCTTGAAGGCTCTGGAGTGGGATGTCCTCTTGGACTTCAAGAAACCACCGTTCAAGCCCTTGTGGTAGGCTCTGGACAGAGAATTTACCCTGAAGACTGTGTTCCTCCTCGCCCTGGCCTCTCCCAAACGGGTGGGAAATTGCATGGGCTGGCAGCTAATGTTAGTCACTCCAGCTGGAAGGAGGCAATACTTTGTGCCCTCCTTCGTAGTCAAGACCCAGAACCCAGATCCGAGGTTCTCGGAGGTGGTGATCCCAGCCATCCCTAAGTCAGATGTCTTTGAGGACCTTCTGCTGTGTCCGGTTAGGACTCTCCGAAAGTCCCTGGCATCGACGTCCCGCTTGAGGCCCGCCGTGAAACACGTATTTATATCCACGGGCAAAGTGAGGAAGGCGATTTCGAAGAACACTATTTACTACTGGCTCAAGGAGGTAATTCGAAGGGCGTATGTAACGAAGGGCAAGCCTAATGTGCCAGGCCCCATGATATCAGGTCCATCAGTACATTGATGGCCTTTTCGAAGAATATGTCAGTGGCGCAGGTGTGTGGAAGAAACAGAACACCTTCACTTCCCATTACCTGAAAGACTGCTCCTTAGTGTCTCGCGATGACATCAGACTCGGCCCCATCGTGGTGGCACAACAGGGATTTAATGCAACGACTTGCACACAGTGTTAAAGTCCAGTTTGGGAGACGCGGTGAGTTCCATACCCCCTTCTCCTGCTATGGCATGTATGATAGTTCTACGTCGATGGATGTCCCCCAACTTGGGCGAGTGTTATTGCAGGTTTCTTGTAGTTTTCCCCCAACAGGCCTTTCATATTTATCACCTTGTCTTCTGCCCCTTCCTCGTTTCAGTTCCCACCTCCTAAGCCTAAGTCTCCTGTGAGAGTAGTCCGTGGTTACAGTGCATCGGAACAAATATCAAATTCTTGGTAATTTGAATTTTTCCTAGCATACTTACCACAGACTACTCTCGAAGGTATCCCTACATACCCTGCTAGTTCTCAGAAGTAGCTGGTACTAAGACAACGGTGGCACCTGGATAGAGTACGAATGGCGACCTTTGCCCTGTCCTTATGAGGCCTGACACGGCTTCTTGGTGCATTGTGGGTCAAAGACAGTCGAAGGTCGCTTTGTGCAGGGAACATACCCTGGGGCATGTTACCAGCCTGAGGCTTTAATGGAGTCCTGGTTGGGGGAAAAATTTTCTGGTCGCAAGTTTAAACTAAAGAATAACTCCTGAGAGAGTAGTCCATGGTAAGTATGCAAGGAAAAATTCAAATTACAAAGAATTTGATATTTGTAAAACTAGGAAAGTGCCCCCCCCCACCCGCGGGTCACACCTCTGGGGAGGGTGTAACCAGAACCTGACCCCTATTATGTAATCTGGAGTTGAGCTTATTGGGGGATAAATGTGTAGTAACTGGATTCTTCCACTTATACAATACTAGTCTAGCTGTAGAGTGCTGCTTTAGAGATCCTGAGACGAATGCTTACCCGAGGAGTCTCGCACGAGTTGGAGACTGTACTGGTAAGCCTCGGTTGATCCTCTGTATAAAAGCCTAAGATTTAACCAAGGCACTTTGCGTCAATAGGCGTAGGAGATGATGATAAGAGCCTAATGTGGCCAGGCCAGAAGAAGAGGAGCCTTGTATGACCAGAGCACACGATCTTTAAGACCTGTCAGGTGAAAATGGATTAGAATGATCCCTTTTCTCCAATTTACCTCTTCAAGAGATGAGCACCTACAAAGATAGGTGAAAAGAGCTATGAAAAAGTGCGCTGTGATGAAAGGTAGGTGCAGTCAGTTGGGAAAGGTCTATAGCGTCCACAACTGGAATGATCATTATCCTCCAAAGATTGCTTTGCTACCACACGTGAGGAAGGAGTGCTTGTGAGGTGGTGAACGCCTTGAAGAACCTTGCTTTGTAGAGAAGGGATGGCTAGAGGAAGTGCACCTGGACTGATGGGCATCACAAGGAGTGAAGTAGCGAGATAAGCCGGAAAAGAGCTTGCAGGAGATTGTCCAAAAGACAGTGGCGTTGATCCGAAGACCGATGAGGAGTTGGGTCTCAAAGCACGCACGCAGAGAGAGAGAGAGAGAAAGAGAGCTAATTAACATGCTGGAATATCAAGTGTTATCCACTTGCAATGAAGGCTTTCGAATTTCAGTAGGGTGGGAATAAAGTTCCGGTGAAGTAAGTCAAACTGGGGACTTCTGAGGAGACACTGAAGGGGCGATGACCTCTGGAAAGTGTCTCAAAGGTTTGTTGCAGTCTTTCCTTCAATGGAGAGATGAGGAACCTTAAATATCAAAGGAGGGTCACTAGAGAAATTGGAAGGACCTCCTTGCCCCCTGGGATTGACCTGAAGTTAAACGGACACCTGGAGGAAGCCAAGAGAAGAGTCAGAAGGTAGACAGTACCAGGGGTGGAAGAAGCCTGGATAGTAGCTTTGTCTTTGAGGATGACCCTGATGTTGAATTCCTTTTGTGCTTCCTCCTCCTCCTGTCATACTTGAGAGCAAGCATGTCCTCAGCATGAAGGGCACAACCGATTAGGATCAGTCGAAGGAGAATTCGTAAAAGTGATGCAGGTCTTCGGCGACTCTCCCAGACATTAATGCATAACAAGTGCCTCAAAGCAAACATGCTTTAAATAAAAAAATACAGTAGTTAGATTTTCTATGTGGTTTGTCAGTGAGCGGGGAAGGGACTGTTGCCTCCCAGCTATAAGATGTAACTATCTGCTGGTTGTTTACGTAAAACCTTGTTATTAACAGCCTTGTTCGAGATACACAGTTATGTAATTTCTTAGGTTAAGGACAATGGTTTACATATAGTGTATGAACAAAAAGTAAAATGTACATTGTGAAAAGAATTCTACTGTATATAATCAATGGAATTTTTGTTCAAGTAAAAAAAAAAAAAAAAAATTGTCTTGCATTATTCACTTTGATATGTAGGCTTAACGAAAGGTACTTTTACAGCATATTTTCAACTTCTTGCATTACCTCGGTTCTCACTTCCCTTCATCTGATCTTGTTGGCCAGCTGCCTCAACCTACTTCATAAATTTTCCCCACAGTTCTATCCCCATGCCAAATCTACTTAGCATTTAGCCATGCGTCTCATAGAATAAGTAAAATTTTGAACCTGTTCTGGTAACAAATACAATAAAATATTTTAATTTTTACTAGCCTCTTAATCCTTTATTTCCCAGTGGAGTGAAGTTTTCTCAATGGACATGTATGACAGCAGATTCAAAAAGGAAGGACTACTGAATCCAGTCATTGGTGCAGACTATCGTAAGCTTATTCTTCAGCCAGGTGGATCGAAAGATGCAGCCGTTCTCCTTAGAGACTTCTTGGGTAGAGATCCTAGTCTGGAACCATTCCTTCGCAGTAAAGGACTTCAAGCGTAAACCTATTTTGGAAAAAAAAAATTTTGAATGTGTTGACTTGTTTGGTTTTTTCTTCTTTTTTTTTTTTAGAAAAGATATGGACAATTATAGAAGTTTTAAAATTGTGAATAGACAACAGATAAAACATTAATTTTGCTCAATACCAACGTTCATGATTGCTGTGCGTGTAAACAAAGGTACAAAATTTTCATACTCCAACTATTTAAAGTTTTTATAATACATCTTTAATTTATGCAAAGGTAATGAGAACTTATATCCATATAATCAATGTTTAAAATCTTAATTAAGAATGAAATTCAGCAAATTGCCTATAGGTTTTATAGTCTCAATATGCAGTAGTAAAATGCTACTAAAGAAGGTTGCTATTTCAGTTTTGTTGGACATTTTTATCATTAATGCACTTATTAACACAATGAATCTTTACTGAAGGGTAAAATGTACAGGTTGTTAAATGTATATTTTTTGTTTATTTTTACCATTCTCTATAAGTAATTGATTATTAAATTTTTATGTTTTGTTTATATGATTATTTATTTAACCTTTTGACATAAGAATTAATTATATTATTTTACCAATATATTTTTTAAAGCAACTAAAATGAAGATTTGTAACAATACAAAGTAGCTAGGTGATTTCTAAATCAATTCCAGTACTTCTGTTTCATTCAATAAGAAGGATAATTACTTTAAAGGTTATTTCACTACATTTCCAATAGATATTTCAGAAAATAATACTGTAGGGCATATACTGTTTTTACAGTATCATATATCATACAGATGTATGAAAAATTATACTGTACATTAAAAACGATAAGAAAATCCATTGTTTACAGAACAATTGAAAACTTTAAACACAGATTTCGGTCGAGATCGCTAGGTCAAGAAGTACTGTGAATAAAACCAAATAAGCATGGTTAGCAAGCTTGTTATGATTATTATAAAAATTATTATTAAAAATAAGCAAATTATCCAATAAATGCAAAATCACACTACAAAAATGAAAAAAAAAAATTCTCATCCTCTTATTTCATGATATCGCACGTATGACAATACATTGCATGTTCTTATGGTCATTTGTCAGTATAGTTTACATGAAGCTAATGTTTCTGAAAACCATAGTTTTAGCGGTTTATAATCGACAGTCACTTTATGTAGGTGCTACAATAGAAGAAATTAGTACGATGTATCAAAGTGAAGGATCCTGCTGCGCTACAGTAATAATACAAATTTAAAAATTTGTATTTTTCTTAGATAAACAAAGCCAAGTCATGTAGAAGGACTCTTAATGTCAATTTTATACTACCAGACAAAAAAGATAAGATGGGGCCAGTTGCAACCATAGGTTAACTGGTACTGTAACAAAATGAGCAGCATTACATGCTACTGTGATGCAAAGGACTTATGGGGTGGTTGAGTCGCGACTTTAGCTTAAATGTCTCTGGGTTAGTTTAGCTAGAAAAAATACAAATTCTTAAAATTTGTAGTTTGTTCCTATGCAGATACAAACTTCCGTGTCATTTAAATGGGGGGTTTTACTCATGGGGGGGGGGAGTCTCCGTTAAGAGGGCGGTCACTCACTCTGAAAAAATTACAATAGTAAATCCAGGCTTTATGCAAAAGTAGCACATAGAGAGGCAAGGTTGTAGTGTCTATGCCCTCTAGGTTCAGACTAAGAGATTAAGCTAAATAACATGTATGCATCATAACATGAGATACAGTAAATACATTCATAATTAAGAACTAGTTATTTTTACCTGCATTAGGATGTGATATAAGGAAGTACTCCAGGTGCAAATATGTTCTGACTTTATCAACATTTCATGCCCTTATAACAAAGAATAACAGATGCCGCAAGAGCACGCAAAAAGTCCTAAGGTCTGCGAGTACAACATTTCAGGTAATGACCTGTGAAGGTATTCTGGCTTCTCCAGACACCTGCACCAAGACTTTGGGCTGTTGAGTGGTTCTTGCAGAATGCTAAGGTTGCACAGGAAGACCACGCACATCAAATGTTATGGGTGGGTGGGGGTTGATTGATTGATTGATTTTAAGTTTTCTGGCATCCTGACATCTAAGGTCATTGATGCCAATAGCATTTATTATATATGAAAAATAAAAGAGAATTTAATTAAAACCATAAAAGTTAAGACGTCATTATAATAGATAAATAGTTTTCAGAGGACCTTCTGAAATAAATCTAAAAATGCCGCTCGCATAGTAGGACGCATCATGTTCAAGAATCTTGGCAAGGATGAACCTGTTATCCTCACCTCGAGCCTCAAAGAGATATCTATTTCTTGAGTTATTATAATTAGGGCATTCGGTCAACAAATGCCTCACTGTTAAAGGTACTAAACAGTCCTCGCAATACAGTTGGTGTTGGCCCTTCGGCAGAAACTCATGCGTCAACCGAATGTGACCAATATGAAGACGACGTCTCCTATTTTCAGGGTATCATTTTATACCTCCAAGGTGGTATGACATTTGTTACTTTCCTCATTTTATTGCCATCTTGACTATCCCATTGCTGTTGCCATTTATTACAAACCAATTTCTTGATGTAAGGTAGGAAGTCATTACAGGGAATGGGACACCTCCTTGGTAGCAACTCGGATGCCGCATTCTTTGCCAGTAAATCTGCCTTCTCATTCCCAGACACACCTACATGTGCTGGAACCCAACAAAATCGAACTGTTATACCTCTCCGTCCAATAATAAAAAGACATTCTAAAATCTTTAAAACTAGAGGGTTACTAGCATTAAAAACTTCTAAAGAAGCTTGAAGAATGCTCATTGCATCACTAAAAATTGTAAAATTACCCTCCTTTTCCAAAGCTATGTTCTCAATAGCACAGTTAGTATGCCATACAGTTCGGCAGTAAATATGGAAGCTGTTAGAGGAAGTGCACCTCTACAATTAAAATTATTACTATGTACTCCAAATCCAATGCCAGCATCAGATTTGGAGCCATCAGTATATATAAAAATCGATCCCTTATGTTCTGCAACATGTTCCATAAAAAGAGACCTGGATTCTAAGTCTGTTACATTCTTCTTAACTCCAATTAAGTATTTACAAAAAGATACATCAGGTAATTTCCATGGAGGCGTTGAGGATACTTTGTATGGAAGCACCTTAATTCTAATTAAATCCAGATTGTTTAATAATTGTTTCACCCAAAACCCATAAGGTTGAGGAGATTTTGGGTGCAACTCAAAGTATGTTGAGTGCCTTACAAGGCTTGCAGTCTGAAAGGCTAAAGAATTAGGGAGTCTTTGCAATCTAACCCAAAACTGAATAATAGAGGACATTTGGTAAAGGTCTAGAGGCAACTCCACATCATCAACAAGGAGACTTGTGATAGGTGAAGTTCTAAATTCTCCTGTGGACAATCTAATACCAGCATGATGTATAGAATCTAATATTTTTAACTGGCTTGGGGTGGCTGAGGAGTATATTTCGCATCCATAACTAATTTTGGATAAAATCAAGGCCTAGTATAATTTAAAAATAGTATTGCGGTCTGCCCCCCATGATGTATGGGACAATACTTTTAAAAGATTCAGAGCCTCAAGACATTTTGCTTTTAATGCTTTTAAGTGAGAAACCCATGTAAGCCTACAATCAAATATCAACCCTAAACATTTAGCTTCACTTGCACATGGGATCTGTTGACCTTTGATGTATATATCCGGGTCTGGATGTACTCCCTGGATACGACAGAAATGGACAATGCAATCTCTTTGACAGCCAGGTACATCCCAGGAAAAAGAAGGTACAGTAGTAACGGATGGTCTCAGCAAGAGGGGCAAGTGTTGTCCGAGGAATGGTCCTTCCACCTGAAGGGGGAAAGGGCAGTGATAGAAAAGTGGGGGTCACTGTGTTGGGACCTCTTCGCAACAAGGCTGAACGCAAAGCTGCCGGTCTTCTGTTCACCAGTACCGGACCCAGCAGCAGCTCTGGAAGACACGTTTCAACACCCGTGGGACAGCTTCGATGTGTACGCCTTCCCTCCATTTTCCCTTCTAAGGCAGACCTTAAATGGCCTTCCGGGGCGAAGCAGGCAAATATAACTCTCACAACCCTGTGGTGGCCCGAAAAGGAGTGGTTCACGGACCTGAGGTCCTTGACAAGGGAAACTCTGTGGCCCCCTGCCCGTACATTGAATCTTCTAAGGTAACCCAAGGCCAATATAGAGAGGTCGGGGGGAGAGAAATGCCCGAGGCAAATTAGCGGGCCTCATCTGCCCAGACGAGGCCTGGTGTCACCTGTCAAGTGGCCGTGGGAATTTTGTAGTCATAACTGCCCAAGATAAGGCATGGGTGTGGCCCCCTGGAGTGCATGTTGTGGTAGTCTTGGAATGAATTTGTTTATTTCTTAAGGATTCTCAGAGGGAAGTTTTTTTTTTTTTTTTTTTTCCTTTTAAGACAGCTGTGATAATAATTATTTCACCTTATATCTTAGCCTTATTATGGTATTAAATAATTAATTTTTCAGTCTTGCAATGACTGCATTTTTTTTTGAGTAATTAAAGATGTTATCTGCCGGGTCAGCTACTATCGGACCCCAGACTCAGTGACAGGTGTGGCCAGGTGTGGCTAGAGCAAGGCCTATATTGGCCTTGGGCTAGAGATGAGGCCCGCTGAGAGAGGTGAGTCACTGTAAATCTCCTCACCGCCTGACCTCCTCTGTATTGGCCTTGAGGTAACCCCACTTCCAGAGGTTCCACGAAGGCCTCCAAAACTTCTCCCTTCACGTGTGGAGGCTATACAGCGTTTGCTAAGAAGGGAAGGGTACTCCAACAGGGCAGCCTCCCAGATGACCTCGAATCTCACACATTCCTTGAGAGCCATATACCAGTCGAGATGGGCAACTTTTGGCAAATGGTGCGACAAAGAGTTCCTGGTGCAACTGTGACTTGACCGGGGCATGTCAATACCAGCAGTAAAGGGATTACGAGCTTCCCTGGGCCAGGTATTCCTCCTCAAGGGCTTTAACCTAAGCTCCTCCGCGTGCCTCTCGATGCTGGTAAAAGGGTTCGAGCAGTCCTGCAGACCCAGGACCTTCAAGGCCTCCATTCGAGCCTCCGAGACAAATTACCAACAAGGAACTAACCCTGAATACAGTGTTTCTCCTCGCCCTGGCCTCAGCCAAGAGGGTAGGCAAGCTTCATGGGCTCTAAGCGGACGTCTCCCATTCTTACTGGTGGAAGGAGTTGGTCTTCAAATTCATTTCCTCCTTCGTGGGAAAAACACCGAACCCGACGGTAGATGACCCTGCTTCAACAAGTTCGCCAGAGGACCTACTCTTGTGCCCAGTAAGGCTGGTGGGGAAGTATCTCTCGAGGACCTCCGCCCTCAGACCAGATATCGGGGAACTGTTCATGACGACGGGTAGAGTGAAGAAGGCGGTCTCTAAGAATACAATCTCCTTCCGACTCTGGGAGACAATCCGAAGGCCGTATCTGATCAAGGGGAGACTTCCTCCAGACCTGCCAAACCTCACGACATCTGGGGTATCGGCACCTCGTCGGGCTTCGAGAATAACATGGCGGTAGTCGGCTGAGGGCAGGTGTATGGACTAGACAGTCAATGTTCACGGCCCATTACCTGAAGGACTGCTCCCTTAAGTAGTTTCAAGCTCGGTCTCGTCGTGGTCGCCAAGCAGAGGATCTAAGAGTGGACAGACTCGAAATAGCCTGAATGGGGAGGTGAGGGGTAGAGCGTCTCAAATCCCTATCCCCTCGGCCTACCATGAAAGGACCCGGAAAAGGAGATGTCCCCTGGGTGAGCGTTACCTAGTTAACCTAAGTTCTTTAATACCTCTTTTTGCTTTTCCCTGACAGGCCTTACCCCCTCCTCTGATCCCTCACCTCTCTTGCAGGGGTCTATTTGCCAGGCTCCTAATTATTTGGGACGTCGTAAGTGTCCGTGACGGAATAAATGACAATTTCTATGAAAATTGCATTTTTCGTAACATACTTACCATGTCCCAATAACGTAATTGCTCCCCATCCATCCCCACTATAGACCCAACTGTCACTTGAATTTTCTTGGGGTCAGTGTAGAATGGCTAATGGCGACCTAAGAAGGTCGACCGAAGCGTCACCTCGGGCATTCTGGGTAAACAAGAGAGGTCAGATTTGCACAGCTAAGAAGAGGGTTTGGGGTGGTCTGTTTGGGGTGAAAATTCCGGCTGGATTGCAGATGATAAGAGTAAACTCTTAATTAATTTCGACGTGGTATGTATGTTTGGAAAAATACAACATATATATATATATATATATATATATATATATATATATATATATATATATATATATATATATATATATATATATATATATATATATATATATATACACACATATATATTGTTTGTTTTAATTATGTTATGGTGCTACTTTTGTATCTTTGCTTATCATTCAGTACCTAGCATTGCTTGTTGTATACATAAATGGCAAAAATATGAGCTCCCCACTCTTATGGCTATGGTTCTTAGGTGAAAACGGAGCTTACATCGCCGGGCTGAAAAGAACACACTAGGGTTAAACTGTAGCTTATAGGTGAGTGTATTATGCTCTTCCACTTATAACAAGAGTAGCCTGAGTAGTCATCAAAGAGGATAAGGTTCTCTGTTCGCCTGTTTGTGCTTACACTGGGTCAAATCCTTCTTATTTTAAGTAAACGTCCCTCTCTCACATATCTAGGTACTGCTTTTCTCACGCTTCAAAGTTTGTCAGTTTAAGTATACCAATAAATGTATGTCTTGAAAACCTCCTTGCTTCAAATAACACATCACCTTAGTTGCACATTTCTGGAATAAAAATAAAATTGATGCTAAAGGCATGTCCTGAGGTTATCCTTTTTTTCTTGCACCAGGGTGTTCTTAGATATACAGTATATTGTGTGATGGCCATATGGTCTCTCTCTCTCTCTCTCTCTCTCTCTCTCTCTCTCTCTCTCTCTCTCTCTCTCTCTCTCTCTCTCTCTCTCTCTCTCTCTCTCATGGGAACAGTACCTTGAAAAATCCATAGCTCTTAGTGAAAATAGTTGGCTAGTTATAGCTCTATCTTTGTTGCTATTGCATAAATATTTTGTCCTTGTTTTATAGGCCTTTGGCTTGTGGTAACGATAATGGGCCTGCCTAATTTTAACTTGGTCTCCAACTTCAAATTTTTATTTTGTTCCTTGTTTTTTTATTATGTATCGCGGGGTTTTAAATAAATATGCCTGCAACTTTGGTTGTCCATCGATCTATATGATTTATCTTGATGCTGCCTTTATAAGTTTATATTTTAATGTAATTCTCTAATAACTTGCATAGTGCTATTATCTTCTGTTTGATATTTTGTATTGTTTTGTATTTACGGGAGAAATGGATAACTGATGGCTTTGATCATTATAAAGTTTTTCTTGATTCTATTATTTTCAGAACGATCGTGTTACATTTAATCATGCCGCACAGGGGTGTATACAGTATTTTTATATATATATATATATATATTCCTTGTCTCTTTTTTGTGACACTTTGTCCTCAACTTCATTACCTGCAAAAAGAAACACAATTACATTTTGCCTACTCATCTTCCTGCTTTCCTTCAAAAGAGAAACGTGACATATTAGCCTTCCTCGTTTTCATGGCTTCCTATTATTTTGTCAACGGGCTAAAAATTTCCTCTTATTCTACGAGACCTTTGGAAGTGCTTCAATAATGAAGGGCCTTCACCGGCAACTCATAGAAGTCTTTCCAAATGAACAGATTCATCTAATAATATTTTTGTTTTACCCTCCCCCTGCCTATCTAATAAGGTTTATCCTCTCATCAGGTGCTGGTTGCTTGAAGTTGAAATTTATTCTTATTACGTAGGTTAGTTCATCTCTCTCTCTCTCTCTCTCTCTCTCTCTCTCTCTCTCTCTCTCTCTCTCTCTCTCTCTCTCTCTCTCTCATATAATATTAAGGAAAAGATAGGAAAATGGATAAAAGAATTTCTACAAAACAGATAGCAGGTAGTTGTTGCAAATGACGAGAAATCAGATGAAGCTCAGGTAATATCTGGCGTGCCACAGGGTACGGTATTAGCTGCACTGCTGTTTGTTATTATGATCTCAGACATAGACTGTAATGTTAAAGACTCTGTAGTGAGAAGTTTCGCCGATGACACAAGAATAAGTAGAGAAATTACTTGTGATGAAGATAGGAACTCATTACAAAGAGATCTAAACAAAATATATGAATGGATGGAGATAAATAGGATGGTATTTAACTCCGATAAGTTTGAGTCAATAAATTATGGAAACAGAGAAAGAATGGTATATGCATACAGGGAACCTAATAACGAGACAATCACAAACAAGGAAGCAATTAAAGACCTTGGTGTAATGTTAAACAGGAATATGTTATGCAACGACCAAATAGCAACACTGTTGGCTAATTGTAAAGCAAAAATGGGAATGCTATTCAGACACTTTAAAACAAGAAAAGCTGAACACATGATTATGCTGCACAAAACTTATGTACGTAGTATACTCGAGTACTGCAATGTGATATGGTACCCACACTACCAAAAGGATGTTGCACAAATAGAGAGTGTACAAAGGTCCTTTACTGCTAGAATAGAAGTAGTTAAGGACCTTGACTACTGGGAAAGACTGCAATTTTTAAAATTATACAGTCTAGAAAGGAGTGGAAAACGCTTCATGATAATACAAGCATGGAAACAAATCGAAGGAATTACTGAAAACATCATGGAGCTAAAAATATCAGAAAGAGCAAGCCGAGGTAGATTAATAGTGCCCAAAACTATACCAGGAAAAGCTAAGGAAGGCACACAGGACATTAATCCACTACGCACCAGCATCGATAATGCAGCGACTATTTAATGCGCTACCAGCTCATCTAAGAAACATATCAGGAGTGAGCGTAGATGTGTTTATATGCTCGATAAACACCTAAGATGCATCCCAGACCATCCAAGACTAGAAGATGCAAAATACACCGGAAGATGCATAAACAACTGTCTGGTGGATATACGAGGGACCTGGGGGAACCCAAACATAGAATAAGGCAATAAAGTAAGGTAAGGCTCTCTATGGTAGAGTAAACCGAACTACCTATCCAACAGGGAAGTAACGGCCAGACTTGCATATTCATGAACCAAGACTTGACCAGACGGCAGCAAATTTCTTGCTTGGGTTAGATGTCTAGGTTTATATTTTTAGTCATTTTTGCTATCGGTCCTGGGTAAAACATTTAATAATTTGAAAAGGCTCTTGCACTGCAGTTAGAAAACAGCCATTTGGGTTTCTGCTTGCTGTCACTTATAAGATCAGTCATATTAGCAGTAATCGAAATAACTTAGAATATTTCTAGTGATGATGTTATGGAATAACAAAAATATTTGGGAATGTTCAACCTACTTTTATCCAGAATGTAATGAATGGAGCATATTAAAGTGTAGTATGCATTTTAAAGCTTCTCTTTGTCGGTCAGGTAGTGGAGTTTAATTCGCATCTATGGGAAGAGAGATTTACGAACTCGTTATGGCCCTTTGGACTAAAGCAGTCAATTATAAGTGTACAGCAGATAAATGTTTGGTCGTATTCAGTGTGATTAACAGCTTATCATTAGCAATGCCATAAAATACTTCCTTAATATCAAAATGTTAGATTAAAAACTACATAAATGTTAAAATCATGTATGTGGGTGTGTAAAGATAATTGAGAAATTAGGAATGGTCAAGAATCAAGTTTTTTATCATTTTTTTTTTTAACCCACATAGTCATTCCGGGAGAAGCTATTAGATAAACATTTCAAGAAAGAAAATGTTAATTTTAAAATTGTGTTGCTAGTTGCACACAAAAAGATTATATTATTACATCAGCTTAGACTCTGACTGACAACACAATGTTTAAGAGAGAAAGCATTTCAACTTTTTATTTCTTTGGCCACCAAATAGAAATGAGGCTAGACGCACCGTCAAAAAGCCCGTCCAGAGAGAAGCTCCGGGCAATCTAAAGAAGAAGAGAAGGGGCCGTGTGTGTTCCCAGATTGATACGTGCTGAGTGTGTGGTCTGGAGCGATAACGAATAGGCCAAGATGGCCACGAAGAAGTCAAAGAAGGACTGTTCGCCCTAGGGGAAGGGTAGTGGGTCTCTTACTTCTTAGGCATGTTCAACAGTACCCAGTGTTTCAGGGACTTCTTTGCCTCCAGGGATGCATGCCCACGGTGGTAGACGAAGTAGCGGGACTGGTTGGATCCTCGTGCTTCCTCATCTGTGGCCGGGAGACCCCCCCCCCCCCTCACTGAGATTACCAAACAATTCTTCCTCGCCCAAAGGGTTGACTACTGACTGCCCTGTAATTGTTCAGTGGCCACTTTGCTCTTGGTAAGGGTAGAAGAGACTCTTTAGCTATGGTAAGCAGCTCTTCTATAGCCTCTGTACCATGGTCTTCCATTATCTTGGGTTAGAGTTCTCTTGCTTGAGGGTACGCTGAATGTATAAAGAGCTTTAATTTCATTATGAGAGAAAAAAACAAAAAAAATAAAAATTAAGATAAAAATGATAAAACTTACAAACGCAACATTGTCTCTGATAATTTCGATATGTCAATCTTTTTTTAGTAGAAGAGATTTTCTGATACAAAGCCCTTCATGAAAAACCTAACTTTTATTGCTGAAAACTAACGCCAAACTATTCTTCTGAGGATTTCAATATTTTTTCCATAGAGAACCAACATTTTGTACAATATATTTTCAGGTCTTTTTGTGATTGTCATTCTAATGAAAGATAGTTCGCAATTAGATTTTTTTTAAATATGACGGACCTCATAATTATTGTAAAATAAATTTATTTCACTCGTCACTATTCCACTTAAGTATTTTACCAGAACAATAACTAGACAAACTGTTCATCACAAGAAAACCCAAAGTAATTTGTTGGTTTTAGTAACAAGAATATATCGATACTTCGATTATGAACGTCCTATAATTATTGTACAATCTCTCTCACACATTTATCGCAATAAATACATGTCGGTGAACTCAATGGTGTGATGACCATTAAATCTAACCTTATCGTCGCCCCATTTGCCGTTATATTATTAGAATTTCGATGTAAAGTCCATGTAAAGGGAGATTCTAGAAATTTTTTTGATTCTCTTTAATTACCAGTGGGATATTGTATACGGTAAAACGAGATTCTAAAATCTGTTTCAGTGAAAATTCATGTATATAATACATTCCTCCAAAGACAGGTGAGACTGCATAAATTTTGTCCTAAGGTGAACGTGATAAGAGCGTATTTAGCAGAATATTTAGCTGCATTCAGTAATGAACCTAAAATTTTTGGAAAATATCGAATTAAGAAAAATTCGATGATACTATTTGATTGGATCCGATACTACTGTATTTCACTGAAATATGAATGTGTGGAGCAAAATAAATCTCCTCGTAAAAAATACCAAGTTATCTTGAACAATAAAATGTATGTATTCAGTAATAAATCCAACTGTATTCTAGTGGAGAGTAAATATGAATTAATAGATGAAATTCAACAATAACAACATTAATTTTGACTCTTTCTTGAAGGATTACACTAATTTAAAAGCATATATCGTCGAAGAATTGATATATCAGCTGGAAATCGAAGCACTTTTTGTGCTAGAGTTTGCTTGGATGCCTCGCATTTCCTACAGTAACAGTTTACCACCACCACTTTTCTTCTAGTTGGCACTCCCTTGTCCAACCTCCAAGGTATCTGCTAGAAGGGTCGCGAAAAATATTCTACATTCTTTCGATCAATTCCACTCTGCAGACAACTGGCTGATGAAACTTTCAGAGAGAAAGTGATGTATGTATAGCTTTTATTGTTAGATTATCAATATTTATTCAAAACTTATTGAATTACGGGTTTTAAATTTTTGTGTAAGAGTGTCGCATATGTTTTCCTCTGGATAGACAAAACCAAGTCTTAATGAACTGTTCATGGTTTATAAAAGCTTAAAAATGCTATTATTCCACCGTTTGCTATTGAGCTTGGCTGATGAAAATAAAACAAAGCTAGAAAGCTTTATTGCACAACGAGCGAATGGAATCCTCTCCCCAAAAATTAGACTCAATATAACTTTCCAAAGAGTGAAGTACCTATGAATAAACATTGAGTTAATCTGTATAGATATTCAGCAGCATGACCGAGTTCAACAGCGAGTCCATTTGGACTGCATGAATTGCTATAGTCTTAATGCGATTACCAAAACCCGTCAACGATAATCCCCCGTCGCGTTGCCCGTGGAAACCTAATCGAATGAGCAGCGGTCAAACTCTGAGGGCCAAAGTGTGGTTGGAGGGGGAGAGGCAGAAAGAAGATTCAAATGAAATGATAAAAGGTTTGATCTCCTGATGCTCATTCCAAAAATCACAATTTCGTTTTCGAGAAGAGGAAGGGAAACAGAAATCTATTGTTGGCTGAAGGACTCATTAAAACAATAATGGGCCGGGAAAGGGAAGAAAGACGTAAAAAAGCAAACGAAAAAATTTTCACTTGACCCACGTGCATTTTTTCGTTTGGGATATGACAGGAAATGAAATTGCATTTTATAGAATGATAGCAACATTAGTAGAACAAAGGGGGAGGGGAGAACCCGCAAATAGAAGGGGACAGTTGGGTATTTTAGCTTTCAATTTTGTTTTTTCGATAAAAAGGGAAATTAAAATGTTCTGTACGTTGAAGGATCCGATGAAATTTCATAGCCTCTTAGGAATTATACACACAATCGTAAAGTATGAAAAATATAATTAATTTTTTTTATGAATAGTGTATACATGAACATGAGAACGCCTTGATAAATATTCAATTACGTACGTAGGTATATGTACGCATATGGGGAGGTGAGAGTCGCATCGTGTATCCAAGACTAAAGGTGAAGCTTACCAGGGAATGACACTACTGTTTTAGTCAAGTTAGTGTAAATACTATTCAATTTTACAAGGAAAAACTTACGTGAGTTTAGAGTAAGAAAAATATTGGTTGCGTAACCTGAGCTAGAAAGTAATTAACACACTCAAAACTTCCATAAAAAGTTTGATGTTAGAAAACTTTTAAAAGGATTTTTAATGATCCAGTTCACAAAAAGTTATTAGTATAGCTGGTGATATTAGAGAGAGTAAAATATGAGATAACTTCCCTGAAAATTTATTTTTGTTGAATGAAGCAACGTGTGTGTAGGATGGAAAGCTTTCCCGACCAAATCAAAGTTTCCCTTGTCATTCGGCAATGAGTAAGAAACAACTCTATAAGAAGAAAAAAAACATGATTAACAGAACAATCTCTTCATTACTAAGTCCGAGGAGAAAGAATAATGGCGAAATCTCGTTACGAGTATCAACAAAGGGAACGCATTCTCATTAAGCCTTGTTTGTCTTTCTCAACACCAATATCCATCATCTAAGGCCGCCGCCATCGCCGAGCCAATAGCCTTGATTCAACTGGTAAACTTCCTGACGCAGCGTTATCCAGCGGATGAATTGAACCAATTTGCAATGCATATTCCCTTAAACACCTGGTAAATTGCATCATGCTGAAGGAAGAGAGGCAAAGCGGAACAAGAGGCGAGCGTAAAGAAAGAAATGAGGTAATTCGTAAAAGAAATGCTAACAGAGAAAGTGGAAAATTATAAAGGGCGCATGAAAAAGTAGACGGAGCAAAAGGATTACTGAATAGAAAGATGATGAGTTGGTTTAAGTTGCCAAGAGAATTTTTTTTTTAGTTTTGAATTAAACTATAATAATAAGAATGGATTAATTCTACCCTAAATTACTAAAGTTTGTCATACTGTATATGAAAGCAGATAAGCATTAACAAAAAATAAATTCAACAGATAAAGAACAACAAGAGATCACTTAATGAGCCTTAAGCTGAAGTAAACCTGAACAAATAAAAATTATGCTATGAAAATAATAGGATTTTAAATGTTTCTCGAGACAAAAATCACGTTGAAAAAATTAGAAGTGCACTTATACCTCGTACAGTAACTAAGGTAACTATTATCCCACAAATCTAAGATCCCGGTTGGGGGGGGGGGGGGTTCAAGCCGGAGATATCCCCTTATACAAAGTTCCAGCCTACGGTAGGTCACTAAAGCGCCAAGTTTGCATGTTGCGTCGTCAAGCATGAAATGTATGAATGTGTCTGTGTGAACACCACATATGATTATAAAGTAGATGAGGTGCGTGATGTCTTATTTACAACATGGCCATCGACAACAATTTTCATTGCGCTCTCTCTCTCTCTCTCTCTCTCTCTCTCTCTCTCTCTCTCTCTCTCTCTCTCTCTCTCTCTCTCCATAGATGTTCAATTAATTGCCTTTGAAATATCGAAAATTCCTTTGTACTGCATCTCCCGCAGATAATACTGGCTTACGTTGAAGGCAATTTTTTTGGCTTGGCTATGTAGATGAAAGCGAGTTGCTGACCTATAATTGTCTGTGTCAACACAAAAAATTGACAGTGGGAGTATATTGGCAGCCTGTCACTAGTACGGAAAAAAACCCGTTGCCAGCTTACTTCTCTTCTCTATCGAGTTGTGTGGCTTGTCTTAACTTAAATCTCAAACTTGCATATTAGTTCCCATCAAAATGACCCATTCGTGACACATGGCTCAACATTACTATGCCCCTGTTCTATGGACAATCGTAATGGAATAGAACCGCAACACTATAAAATATGTATGCAGCATTGCGTTATTGCTTTTAAAGTCCCTCATGCATTATAAGTTTACTTTCCTATAATATGCTAAAATATTCACATTTACATTGTATCAGTGTGTGTTTGCCTATCTGTAATGTCTGACATAATCTGATAATTGGCGCCTCACTTGTTTAGACAGCAAGGCAACGGTGTACTTGGGTATATCCCTAACTAAACTTCCCTCCAAAACTTGATTAATCGTTCAATGAAAATCTTAAAGTATATTCTCTACTGAAAGCAGCCAAAAATGACTGAGGGGGAAGGGCACTTGGTTTGAAATGTATTTCCACACTAGAGCCACGTCTCCACAGATAACGGGGGGGGGGGGAGCACATTCCCCTTACTCTTTTCTATTATTATTATTTATTATTAATATTACTAGCCAAGCTACAACCCTAGTTGGAAAAGCAAGATGCTATAAGCCCAAGGGGTCCAATAGGGAAAAATAGCCCAGTGAGGAAAGGAAATAAGGAAATAAATAAATGATAAGAACAAATTAACAATAAATCATTCTAAAAACAGTAACAACGTCAAAATAGATGTGTCATATATAAACTATAAACAACGTCAAAAACAGATGTCATATATAAACTATAATAAAAATACTCATGTCAGCCTGGTCAACATAAAAACATTTGCTCCAACTTTGAACTTTTGAAGGATTCGAATTTTCCTCGTGTTTGAGATTAGGAAAAGATGAGTTTGATTTACCTGCTCATCTGAGAATACTAGGCATCACATTTCGGAAAGGAAATTTGCACTCTCCACTATCGGCACAGAGTATACTTCCCAGATGGTCCACTCCATAACCTGCCCGAAGGACAGCACCAAAACAGATATAGAGGCACAGGTGTAGCTGAACCCGCCTGTTAGGACTGAGACAAAGAGACTATGGAATCATCCTTCTCATATCTGTAATGATGGGCTTCCGGCCAAAAGCAGAGAGTCCTACCCCAAGCATTGGATCCCCCTGGATTCCGAAGATCCAACACTTGAGAATAGTTCTGCCAAAAAGATCCAAACCACCTTCGGGATAGTTGATATCATCCAATACTCTCACATATAGCTTTGATTGCAAATAACTCTCAACCGTGACACTTCCTCCCATTTATCGAAGCAGGCAACAATAACGGATGTAGAAACATCCACGCCAGCGGCTATAATGGATGTACAAACATCCAAGCCAAAAGAAAAAAAAAATATATCTATATATATATACAGTATATATATATATATATATATATATATATATATATATATATATATATATATATATACACATAGTACATGTACATAATATATACGCATATATAATAAGTGAAATTTTTCTCTAATAGAGTTGGGACAGCAACACGAAAGAAAGTTTATAAAATTAGGAGAAGGTCGAACCATTATTAAGAAGGAAAACATGAGAGAGAGAAATTTAGATTCGAACTGGGGGAGCAATTCCCCAAGTTCGAGAGCCCTCTTGTCCGTCACCAAGCTTCAGCAGGGGAATGATATGCCGTGCTGAAGCTCAATGACTTCATCAAGGCATTCTCTCAATAAGAGGGAAGTGTTGCCAACTGCGGTACTATTGTACCAATATGGTACAATTTGAAACTGGCAGTACTATGGTCCTCCTTTTTGGGAAAAAAAGCCAAAATCAGTACATTTTGCTTTTTGGTACGATTTTTGTGTACCGCAATCATTGCTTACGGTTTTAATGTAATCTCCTCAGATTGAGGGTATTTCTGGTCGTTTTAAGGCAAGTCATAGGGAGATTAATATTTAAACTACACCAGGTGTCCCCTATTCATTCATTATTAGTTGTATGTGTCGTTCCTTGTACCTTGTTTGTCCAGCTGCTTGCTTAAAATTATTAAAAAAAGCAGAAGAGGTTTCCCTGTCATATCCCAAAACGATAAAATAAATATATATAATTTCAATAATTTCCTAAGATTAGAGCCACAGACAGTTGTTTCAGCACTAAAAATCCAATTTTTGGGCTCAAGCCATGTCGTCCTGATGGAAGGTTCCTAAGAGTAGCTTCCTAAGGGATATTTGACTACAATGATATTCCCAGAGAATTTACCTTTAGGTCTCCAGAATTCTAACTCCTGGCGCGAATATCCTTAAATTTCTCTCAAGGATATCGAATAATATCAGGGGACGTATTTTTGACACGCCACAGCAATCTGCACCCCGAATAACGTTTACGCTTCGAGGGGGAAAGAGGCACAATTAGAAGGGGAGCCGTATCAAGGTTACCCTAGTTCCCATACTACTATTGAGTATCATAACAGTACCCTATCCAATGTGGTGGACATTTCTAATTCTGTAGCGATTTCGCACGGTGGTGTTCCCTATTCATCTGACATTTTCAATCGATTTTCAAGGATTATTATTATGCAATCTCCAGCTTCTTTCGATTCTGGAAAGTTGAGTATTGAATCTTTACAATATGTGTATTTTAGCTCCTGTCTCAGTGAAATTAGAGTAATTTATTGTGATTAGGATAGGCCTGTTACCGGAGGCGCCATGGGCGCTGTTCTTCGGTAGGCATGTGTTATTTAGTTAGTAGAACGACATTCCCTTTTTAAATAGCATTAATAATTTAATTATGGAAGCTATTTAGGTATTTTATACTTGTAAAGATATTTATATGCTTTTCCTTTTCTGTGTCGATCGTATATGTCAGAGTTTCGGTGATATAGGTAACAGAGATCCCGTCTTGCCTAGGTAACCTAACCTAGGCAACATAGCATACTTTCGAATTTCCTCGGTTACCCTCGTGTATTGGTTATCATTCATTGGAGATTGATATCTCCTAAAACTATTATATAACCCGATACTCGTCTCTATTAGAGATTTAAGGGTAATCTCTCTTCTCTCTGAGTGTAGCCTTAGGCTACAACCCTAGTGGGTCATGCCTCGAGTTTTCATTCAGGCATGACTAGCCGCAGATGGCAGGTTTTGGGATTCGGTCAGAACCTCCGAGTATTTAGTATTGTCGGCCGGCAGGGTGAATAGTCATTCCCCTGCCGGCTAGGCTGCTGACATAGGAGGCTAGCCCTCCCTAGGCTACACCTGAAGTGGTTGTATGATGCCGCCACCTTCTCCCTGTGGCCTAGTAGACTAGTCCTGTGCTCGCAGACCCTAGGCTGAAGAGTAGTACACTTCTGAGGCCTAGGATGGTGCGGCACTGGAACTCTGTTTCTCCCTTGTTGAGAGGAGGCGGCACTGCTGCCGTCCCCTTAACTGTATTGGCAGACCCTAGGTTGGAGAATAGAAGATTCTCCTGAGCACTGCTGCCGTCCCCTTAACTGTATTGGCAGACCCTAGGCTGGAGAATAGAAGATTCTCCTGCCGCCTAGGATGGCGCCGATACTGAAACAGAGTTTCTTAAGGGTGTGTAGGACCGGCAACCTTGCCGGCTCCTTCCACACCTCATACAGGACCCTTTTCTCTCCCCCTCTGTTCTTTTATGATGGCCGAGCCATTGTCTTTCTTTGAGCCGTCGTCCTGCAACCTCACCGTTGCCGGTGGGTTGCGGGGGCTAGCTAGACTCCCTCTCTGTAGCCGTTGTCCGGCTGCCTGCGGCTATGCCAGCTGCAGGCAGCCATGACAACTGCCAGCAGCCATGTTGGCTGCTGGCGACCATGTATTTTACAAACTGTCGGCGGCTATGCAAGCTGCTGGTAGCCATGTCATCTGTCGCCAGCCATGATGGCTGTGGGTGGGAAGTCCCTTCTGTCACCAAGGTTCTTCAGTTCTCCCTTGGACTGCTGGCCACAAGTTCTGTTGTCAGGGGTATTGCACGGCCGGCCAGGCCGGCACAGATAGGTGCTGACTCAGCCGGCAGCAAGCCGACTGTACTAGTGCTGCCTAATGCTAGCCTGCCGGGTGGACCTTGCCGGCGATAGTACTGTGGCTGGATGGAAGCCTGAATGTTACAATCTCCCCTTCCATTTGAACCTTCTTTCTGGACAAAGGCAGTAAAATTAGACTTTTACATCCTTAATTACTGTATACATACACAGTAATAAGGTAGCCTTCACTCCATGCTGTCTCTCTCTCTTTTAGCTAGCATGCTGGCTGTGCTGGCAGGAACTAACTATGCCGGCTGAATTACAGTATATGTTTATACAGGTAGTCAGTATATTTGCAGTATAGGATATACTGCAGATAGAAAAACTACTGTATATATTATATTAGTAGTTATTTTCCAATATATCTTGGGTATCCTTGCCTGGGTGTTTGCTGAGACCAATCCTATATTGAAAGAATAGAATTTCTTCAATATTCTCATTAGAAATCAGTTTTCATATTACCCTATAATATTAAATATTTTACAGGGCTGGTGGTATTACGCTTCTAACCCTTAAAGAATGTTGTGCTTCTGGAGGCCTTGAAGAGTAAGTTTTTCCATGTGTCGCTCTCCAATTGGTCCGATATTTTCAGTGCATTGAACGAACTCAACAGGAAACTGCAGGGCAAAGGGTATTCTTTTTCAGTCGGATAATATCAGAGCTTTTGTCGCTAAACTGGAACTGAGGAAGAAAAGAGTGGGGAGGGGAAGTTTTTCCTCATTCCTCACTCTGAACGAATCTGTGGAGGATAATGAGGATGGTCTGCCTGATCCAATAGCCGGGGATATCAAACAACACCTCGAAGGCTTGGAGGAAGAATTCAAGTATTACTTCCCGGGATCACAAACGAGAGCAACAAGAACAAGTTTATCAGAGACCCATTTCAAATGTTGATGATGTGCCAGAAGCGTGGCAGGAAGAGTTCCTGGACTTGAAAAACGACTCTGCCGCGAAGGATGCCTTCCAAAATATGGGAACTGGAAGAGTTTGGACCCAAGTCCGAGGAACCTACCCACTTCTTACGACCAATGCTCTGCGGATATTGTTCCAGTTTTCATCCACCTACCTGTGTGAGACAGGATTTTCGGCACTGGTACACCTCAAAACAAAGGCACGCAACAAGTTGGAGGTGGAGCGGATCTTCGATGTGCGCTCTCCATAACTCCCCCAGACAATGAAGGGACTCGTGAACAGTAAACAATGCCAGAAGTCATACTAAAATGATGTGTTAGTGTTCTTATTCAATACAATTTAATATTAGCTGTGTTTGTGCATTTGAAAAATAAATTAGTAAATAGTCTAAGTGTGTTTTAACCGTTCTTTCTCTCATACACATGAAGGGGGAAATCTAGATGGTTGAATTGGGTGCAGGGGGAAATGAAAGAAAAAAAGGTTGGGGGCCTAGAGCAACGCCACCCCATTTCCTTAATTCATTTAGAGAGAGAGAGAGAGAGAGAGAGAGAGAGAGAGAGAGAGAGAGAGAGAGAGAGAGAGAGAGAGAGAGAGAGAGAGAGAGAGAGAGAGTGTGTGTGTAGCGGCAACGTCTGGCACATGTGGATGGTAGGGCTCCTCCTCTTGTGTCATGTGCCATGTTGAGGCACAACTTAATTTTATCTCAATGGTGGTTTAGAACAATGGTTAGAATATATTTTGGATACAATTTTGGAAATAAATCAATTTATATAGAAAGAGAGAGAGAAAGAAAGACAGAAATAGGGGGTGGAGCGAGGTTGGAGAAAGAAAACAAGCTGATGACCTTTGGTGATGTGACACCAGTCAGGGAATCCATTTAAAACCAAGTGCCTTACATATCGGCCGTTTTGAGCTGTGTTGAGTATAAAATTACCAAACCTTTATCGCTTACTCTACCTAAATCGCCTAAGCTTTAAAACCTTGACTATTACTTAAATGCCAAATATACACCACGATCCTTCATTAAGATATTCAGTCGTAGTACCCAATCTGATGAATTATTAGAGTATTTCATATTTCTTTTAATTTATAGAGGGAACAGGAGTGCATAGTTACCAGCAATTAAAGGATTTTAAACATTATTCCTTACACAAAAGCAAAGAGATATAATGCAGTATCGAATATACGTCACAAATCATTTATACCTGCTAATTAAACTATTATAACAATCATGTGGATAATAATGATGACCATAATGAGATACGTCATTAACTACATTTAGAGAGAGAGAGAGAGAGAGAGAGAGAGAGAGAGAGAGAGAGATTCTTTAATATGAAGAGACAACTTAACAGGAAAAATATAATTTTATCGGGTAGTATAACAAAATATAAGGATAGTATATAATAAATAATAACTGTCCCGAGAATATAGTTGCACAACTGTAACCTGTGCAAGGAATTCTCATGACAAAAGTTAAAATTAAGATTTAACGACAATGACGAATACCATATGAAGTTTAAATTTTGTAAAATCGGTGATGTTTTTCTTCATTCAATCTGGATACGATTCAGTTCCCACCATAACACAAAAGGCAAGGGATTAAACGCCAACGATTAATGGGAAATATTCTGATAAAAATTGAACACAGTAATACTGAAAGTTACATGCTGAATCCTAAGGATTGTAAAACAAAAAAAAAAGGACGTAAAGAAAACTCGTTATACTAAATTCGATATTTTCCCAGCGAAATTAAGCCTATCATATCTGAAGTTCTACTTTAGCATTGTTGAAACTTTTGTATTTTTCAGTCTGAAATGACAAAACGACCACCAGCACAAAGCGCACTGTGTAAACGTGATACACTTTCATTTCTGTTTAAAGGCAAACCAAAGACTCAACATTTACAAAACACATTTAATTAATCTAACTCAAAACTTGATTGAAACCATGTATAGAATGGTCCGTGAGAAAAAAAAAAAAAAAAAAAAAAAAAAAAAACAATATTAACTATGTATATCTAGGTACTACTCACATTACGCTACTGTACAACCACGTCCTTCACAACAAAAATGGCTTTTGTCTTCAATAACTGCATTGTATTTTCTCGGCTATTTCTTTTAAACCTAATTGATTTTAGATAGTTTATTGTTGAAATTTAAATTTGCAGACGCATAAAGCAAACGAAATCATCAATTGAACTCATTTATGCACATTCAATTTATTTTATATTTGAACTAGATTTCTTGATATTTCTTTACGTATAATATATTGAGCGTTTCGATGTCTGCTTCTAATTTAAACGAACGCCTCACAATTTCCAAACGATTCCAGCTCAGAACGATAGGGATATTCTATTATCCAATATTTATTGGTTTCGATGTGCAGTTTTCTTACTTTTATTTATTCCTAGTGAAATTGTAGTGTTCACATTTCTCATGAAGTCAATTTCATTTGAATTTAGAAAATAAAAGACAGATTATTTGTTGTCCAAAGCATAGAAAATTCTATAAAAAAAAAAAAAAACAGAGCAAAAATTTTCAGCATAGCCAATTTTTCCGATACAAAAAAAATTGCTAAAACCAAGAGACAATAGCCAAGGCGACTTGCTATTTGAGAAAAGTCATCAAAACACATTACCGAAATTAACCTGAAGAAAAGGGTTATGGACACACGTACATGATCGATGCTTTGAATATCAAAATTGTACTTTCAAGAAGTAATAATAAAGGTATGCTTCCCTCAATAAATTTACACAATGTTTACAGACTAATAATAATGCGAGACCATGAAAATGCAATAAGATTAAAACGTAAATTAGAAGCCTTGTATTGTTTAAATTTTTCCGACTGCAGCTCCCAGAAAATGACATATTTTTGGTTAAAAGAATATTAAATCTCATGTGGAAAAACAAATCAGATAAATCGGTATCCCTTTTCCTTTTTAAGAGCATACAATTGAAACTGGTCTTTTGTCATTCATACCTTTGACACCTTGCATGAATTATAAGGATGGTGTCTGTTGAAATGGTAATTTATAAGAAATAATTAAATTGCCTGACAAAATATAAGGAAATGGGAAAGATGCATAAAGTTATGTAAAGAAAATTAACTATCGGTAGTTAGTGATGACATTTATGTTTTATACCTGTGGGCTATTACTCTTATCTAAGCCGACATATGAAACATCATGCTATTCCCAGTGTGCGTTTGCAGCTCCCATTTCTGCTCCGATAGTTTCCATGAATAAATTAAAATACAGTCTTCGCTATGCTGCACATGGCATTACCTTGAGAATGTCTCCAGATAAAACGAAATACCGATGCCAAAACAGTATTCCAAAATATCGTTCTAATAATTTCGTATTTACAAATATTCCTTTAAAATAAGCTACATTACTTGGTGTAAACTGATCTAGCTATTCTTTTAAAAGGTAATGAAACTGAAAAATTTCCTTATAAATCATAGGAATACAATGTTCAAATGCCAAAATATCAAAGGAAAATTAAAAAAGGTTTGGTCGACATTATCCAATTATATGTATATGTATATGTATAAGTATATATATATATATGTATATATATATATATATATATATATATATATATATATATATATATATATATATATATACAGTGCATATACATAATTCGTCTTGATAGACGAAACCAGTCACAACCATAACTAATATTTAATGTTCCCTACAGTATATTTGCATATATGCAACTTTACAAGGTCACTTACACCTTTAGTTTCATCCCAAAAAATATTATGCATATAAATTGCTCTATTCTTTGGTATTCCTTGTCATCACATAACGTTTTGGCATTTTTTAATCATTAATATCATTTTTGTCATAAGCTCAGTACAATCAGAATTTTCGAACGAGCGGTCAATGTCGAACCTCGAAAGGAAACTGATCTAAGAAACGAGGAACCAGTCTAACTCGAACTTCACTGAAGAGAGGCATCAACAAATCCCCCCCCCCCCCACCCGATCCAATAATTGGTGTAAAGTTGAAGCAGTGCTTAGGAAAGTTAAGCCCTTACCCGGAGTGAAGGAGAGAATATAATTTATAATCCAATTATACATTTTTTACGTGTGCACGTGTATGTGTAAAATATGATCATAGTTTCCGGTTCCGAAAGACCAAGAAATCGAAGTTATTGTATAGGCGTTGTGAGGTTTTCTAGTCCCTACTAATCCTCTTATTCAATCCTTGCATATGTGAGTCTCTCTCTCTCTCTCTCTCTCTCTCTCTCTCTCTCTCTCTCTCTCTCTCTCTCTCTCTCTCTCTCCATTGATTTGTATATGAAATTTAGGTCATATAGCCTGGTGCTGGGGTCGGGGTAGCATTCAGTACCTTAGGTACAACTGGGAAAATGAAACTCCCCCTCCCCAGTTGCACTATGAAGTAAAGATTAAAAAAAGCGGTTGAACAGCAAAATGGAGGAAAGGAAGAAAGAAGGGAGGTATCGTGGAAGACACAAAAGTGGGCGGAGCTAGGACTGAAGTGACGCTGCAATGACCAATTAGTAACCTCTACACTGTAGAGGTTACGAATTGGTTACTGCCGACAGGACATCTCTGGATATACACTGTAGAGTCTACAGTGTATATCCAGAGATGCCATGTCGGCGATAACCCCCCCCCCCCCTCTCTCTCTCTCTCTCTCTCTCTCTCTCTCTCTCTCTCTCTCTCTCTCTCTCTCTCCCTCTCCCTCTCTCTCTCTCCCTCTCTCTCTCCCTCTCTCTCTATCACCTGAGTAAGATTGCACCGTGAATTCCTGGAATGACACTAAAGAGGCTAGCTTATGCTTTAAAAATTAAATTTTTGCACTTTTAATCAAAAATTTTCTCAAAAGCATTGAAGTAACCTTAAGATTTTGTTAGGCATGGAAAACATGAAGTTCTTACAAATAATTTTAAAGAATTTTGACCCTATATTATGTCATTCACAACTGATAAAGGAAGAAAGCAAAATAGTATGAATGAAGCCCTTTTCTTTTTATGCTTAAAAATTAAGCCCAAACTTATTAAGGCCAATATCATAAATACCCCAAAAATTATGTCACTTGCCCCCATCGGTCGTAGACGATCTCCAAACTTTAATCATAATTAGAAATACCAATAAGAATATAAAATAGACAAACTGGAAAAGAAATAATTTTTCTCTCAAGAAACCTAATATATCCAAAGGACTGCTCCTCTAATTCTCTTTCAGTCTAACTTCTTGAAAATAAACTTTTTAAGCCTGAAACTGATGAAGGGAATCTTGCTTCATCAAGAAACCACACAAGAGGAGGGAATGAATTCTTAGAGAAAGAAACACATATAAGAACAGGAAATGAAAGAGGAGAATAGAGAGAAAAATAAAATACGACGAAAGTGTTTGAATTTACCTTAATATTGCGTATGTTTAATGAATTTAAAGACGATAACTTGAGGGCATGTCTAAAACTCCTTTTATTTATGGGTGATTTTATCATGGGGATGTTTATTCTTGGACTTAAAACTTATTATAATTTTGTGCTCATATCATAATGTTCCTGTAATAAAAACATAACTTTCTTGGAGTTAATCACCTCATGTCTCACAATCGTCTTTTCCTAAAACATATTACTTAACATTCATACTTCTATTTAACATCTAATCAAAAATTCAATGTTTAATCTCCAAAACTATCTTCCCAGTCTAATATCGTCTTTGCCGTAGTCTCCTCCAACTAAAGACCACAATTTATCTTAATATTCGTACAGCTAAGCTTCTTTCCTTGTTCATCTATTTGTATTTAACAAAACAAATAAAGACGTAAGAGTAAAAGGAACTCGTATGAAAATCTTAATATGAGAGCGTAGTTTACTAACTTTAATTGTGAAGATATAACGATTCAGTGAATAAATATCTGTTTTTTTTTTTTTTTTGAAGTTATATATTCATAAATTCCTAACGGTAAAATTACAAGATTGATTAAAAGGCAGTAGTATAAAATCAATGTCAATACATGGCATTTCGATTACACTACTGTACTTCAATCTACTATTTCATTACAACAGTAATGAATTAGAACAAGATCAAAATGTGTGTATAATGGGAAAATAGAATCCAAATGTAGGCAAAAGTTCATAGTTCTATATTCAGAAGCATACTTAAGAAACGGATAATACATTACTGTTATTTAATTTGCACAAACATTAGTTTGGGTAAAAGCTTCATTAAATCTTCATACATTTCATGGTTAATATAAGATTACCTCCTTTGAATTGTAAATTACTGTTGCATGTTTCTTTTTCATCATTTATAAACTAACTTTGCTAAAACGAATTAACAAAATACTCTTGACATTGCATTCACAAATAATAGCAAGTTGAATAATAGTGAAGATGATGATAAACTTTTAGAATACGTTTAGAAAACTTTAATCTTCAATTTAATGCACAATGTCAATTTGCTTTAACTTTACTATACGCATTTTCTGTAGAAAAATAGTTCTTTGACTTTCAGGAGAATAAAAGATACTTGACTTGATCTCATATCAACCCAAAAATAGAAAGAATGACTGGAAACTCATCCTTTTGTTTAAAAATTAAAGTATTGTCACATAAATCTTTAAATACTAATCATAATTCTTAAGACGTGGAGCAAAACCAGAAAACACTACTTTTCATTGAGCAATTTCAAGTTCATGAAAAATACTGAAAAGTTACTACAAAATTTTCATGAAATTAAAAGGCAATAAGAATCATTGAAAAGGTCTACCTTTGTAATTACTAAATATAATCAAAGACGATACAGCCCAAATAATATTTACTCCTTCATGGCTTTCTTGCCCAATAAAAGTTTACTCCTTCATAGCTTTCTTTAAAGATAACACACAAATAGAAAACAAATAGTTGCCGTTTTCGAAAGGATGATGCCTTAGGAGAGAATGGAGAACAAAACATTCATTTCATTAGGAATAATGTCAACCTCTTCTGTAATATATAACTTGAAGCTATTTCTATCATTTCATGTTACTAAAAAAGAACAGGAAATAAGCGGGAATTTTCGCTTAAAACAAATACAAATATCCCTAAACCTAAGTAAATAAGGTATTTATGTAATATTTAATTAATACAAGTAAACATGATCGCGATAGCCATAGGAGGAACACGTTCATAAATATAATTTGTGACTCGCATTTATCTACACATGATGTGTGAAATAATATCAACTTGAATAGAATATATCAGAATCATTTTCAGAGACAACATAAAAAAAATTACAAGAGGGGGTAATTGGAATTTTCATAGCAAGTGCAAAGTTAATGTTAACGGACACTTATCAAATGAATTTCCAGTGAACAGCGGATACTCCAAGGGGAATGTGTTGTCACCTATGTTGTTTATCCTCCTAATTGATTTGGTAATGCATAGAACAATCAGAGATTGTGGAGAAGAATTGAACTGGATTGGTGATAGGGAATTAGCAGACCTAGAGTATACTGATGATGCTGTCCTTGTTAGCAGAACACCACAGGATTTGCAATGCTTGCTTACCAGAATGCATTAAATATCACACGAGGTTGGCTCAAGATGAATAAAAGAAAGAGATATGAGAATGGAGTATTCAATGGAAGATGAAATATGATTAGGAGGAGAAAAATGTAATGAGGTAGAATCGTTTAAGTATTTAGGAACTATGATCTCCAATACAGGGTCTTAAGAATTAGGCTTTAGTGAAAGATTGAAAAAAAGCAAATCAGACTGGTTAGGTTAAGTAAAATTTGGAAATCAAATCGCTCGAAATTACACATAAAAATCAGACTATATATCAGTTTAGCGAGATAGGTGTTACTATATGGACATGAGTCATGGTATGACCATGAAACACTCTCCAACGAATTTAGAAGATTTGAGAACCAAGCCCTCGGAAGGATATTGGAAGTTAAACAACAGGACAGGATTCGAAATGTAACTAAAAGACATTACTCGAGTGCTATATGTGGATGAGAGCATGATGAGGGGTAGATGGAGATGGTTTGGGCATGCTCTTCGCCCTCCCAAAGAGAGATTAGTTCACTAAACGTTCATCTGGGCTCCACAAGGCACTAGAGTTGGAAGACCCAGGCCTATATGGCTGAGGACTATGAAGTAGGAGATGATAAATGGAGAAGTATTGCATTGAAAGCTCAAGATAGAGACGACTGGCGAAATCTAACCGAGGCCCTTTGCGTCCACAGGCGTAGAAAGATGGTGATGATGACATTTTCACAGCTTATTTATATCATATTGTATATTAAACATGTGAAGTAACA
>NC_090727.1:7250094-7267594 GCF_036898095.1 Palaemon carinicauda | reverse complement strand
TGACCCCTTTACTTATCGATTTTTTTCTGTTATTTCTATAGGCCTGTTACTACTATACTTTGAAATATAGAGTAGAAATAAAAGAAGAAACCGTAATTTCCATGTTAGACTTCGACCCCCAACAATAAGTTAACCTGGCATATTATGAGCACCTAAATAAAGAATACGCTACAGTAACGGTTTTGTTGAATGTCTCAGGAGCCAACCACTTGGTAGTGAAAAGGATCAATATTGCAACAATGCACATACTTTACATACACACACATTTATATATACATACGTGCATATATATATATATATATATATATATATATATATATATATATATACACACACATATATATAAGTGTATATATATACACACACACGTGTGTATATATATATATATATATATATATATATATATATATATATATATATATATATATATATATACACGAGTATATAATATATATACACACGTATATATATGTATATATATACACACGTATATATAATATATATATATATATATACACACACGTATATATATATATATATATGTGTGTGTGTGCGCGCGTGTGTACATATATATTTACGTGTATATATATATATACATACATATATATATATATATATATATATATATATATATATATATATATATATATATATATAATGAAAATAAAAAAAGGAAAACACTTAACATAACGATATAATTGATTACTATCATGGAAGATTTAATTTCTGTATATAGAATAGTTTATTAATAACATAATGCATAACGCTTCAAAAGAATCACCAGAATACCATATCTACGTAACTAACTGAAAAATTGTGAAAGGAAGAAGGAAAGCGAAAAAAATATGAAGTATAGAATGTGACCTTTTTGTAATATTCACGTGAACTGCCAGATTGAGAAGGGGTCACAGCCTAGTAACATATATGAAAAAGTCAGAGATTAAACTGTCGGAGAATTATGCCTCAATTCTAATTTTCAAAGCTTTTTCTTCAGGTTTAACGAGGATTCTAAATAAAGAGCATACGAAAAAGATTTCCTTCCAATGATATTTTTTTTTTTTCAATCTATCATCCACCATCAGGAGTCACACGTTTGTCTTCCTTTTTCATAATCATGTAGATCATGGGTTTTGGGATTGATCATATTTAATGTTATCAACACTACGACCCCCCCCCCCTCCCCCCCTCTCTCTCTCTCTCTCTCTCTCTCTCTCTCTCTCTCTCTCTCTCTCTCTCTCTCTCTCTCTCTCTCTCTCTCTCTCTCTCTTTGAATACTTGGAATTAGGTAATACGTCCGAATCTATTATAGCTTTACCAGAGTAACAGTAAAACTAATATTCTGCCTAATTACATTTTTTTTACAGCACGTTTATATTGTACTTGGTAAAAAAAAAAATAATTACCCCAAATCCTGGCCCCAGGATGCAGCTGACTCGCTATAGCGACAAAAAAAAAATAAATAAAATAAATAAATAAATAAAAAGGATATAAAAAAAATCTCTTAATTGAAACAATCGACCATAATGTTTTCATTGCTGTCAAATTTCTTTCTCGTTTTCTTTTCTCATTATGGTTATCCACTATGCCGAATCAATCTAAAAAGAAAAGAAAATTTATTTATATCATAAAAAAGTCTTGGATAAAAATAATCCCAGAGATGAAGTGAATTAACCGGAAATGAAAGTCTTCCTTATCTAAAGAAGCATCAAATTAGAAAAGACCTTATGAGAAAGCCCACAATTTCTCTTTCCTCGGGATTTTTCCCTCTGACAGGGCTTCAAGGTCAACGTCCTTCTTCGTCGCCTAGTAGAAATAAATAAGGTATCAAGAGGACGATTAAGGAGAAAAAAAAAAAAAAAAAAAAAAAAAAATTGCAATACTGGAGGCTGAGGGGATATTACCGGAACGCAAGGTAGAGCAACACAAACAACTGAGGGAGGCAGAGTGTAAGGAGAAGGATTAATATAGAACTTAACAAAGCGGAAACGTTGGGAAGAGAAGGAGACATTCAAAACAAAAGATTTCCTAACCCTAAGGATAGACTTCCATAGCCACAGACAATAAAAACTATAAGTTTCTTCCATATGATTCATGATTCTATCATTGGCGTATATTCATAAAAAAAATGCAATACTAATAAACAGAAAGAAACATTCAGTCAATTTCTTGAGATATCTATACATTTATATATACCTCCTTTGTGTCAAAAGGCGTAGGAGGAGGTGACGACACACACACACAATATATATATATATACATATATATATATATATATATATATATATATATATATATATATATATATATATGTATATATATATATCAAAAGTGTGGACTTTGTGTTTAGTTAGCATAACTAAAATAAAAATTCACCCTATAAACACGAATTAAGAAAATCCAAAACTAGATTGACGACCATCCCATTTAGAGAGATCAAGTAAAAATTTTTTTTAACTGAATCATAGAATTAATATACCTTTTGATGGTCTATATCATAAATGATAACAACAGAGGACATTCTCTCTTGATGCAACAACATAACTGAAAATATTGATGAACATGTGATGCTTGAAGCTGCCAAGAGGCAAAAACAGTAAAACCTATTTGGAAATTTATATATAATCAATCTTCAGTGATAAAGGCAGCGTTCGTATGAGTTAAAGAGCCAAGTTGCAATGTACTTTTATAATATTGCTATAAATGTATAACTTGATATATAACGGAAACACAAAATGCATTTAATGCAATTTAAAAACAGGGAAGCACCTTTACTTAAATGGGGGAAATATATTGAGCAATTTGTAGCATGAAAAGTTGAATCTGAGGAAGGAAATTACCCAAGATGACTTATTTAATTCAAAGACTTGCATCGAGATATCATTTTCAATTTTACACCTCAATATCCTTTTTCATGGAAAAGTTGACGTTGCTTTGGTATGATTTCATGAAAGAGGAAATGAAAAATGGCGAGAAAGGACATGGTACTGAAGCGAAACACGATTTTTTGTTTCGGAGTAAATTGCCTCTCACCTTAGAATCCATTACCTATATGGAATAGTTCGTCTTCTCCTGGCATCACCAATTCAGTTTCACTACACCCCATCTTTCTCATTCAATTCCAAAATTGGATTTCCTTGCCCAAGACTTCAGGAAAATAATGACGGTCATATTTTGGGAAAAGGGTATCAGGGTGGGAGAAGAACAAGTGGAATCAGGGGTAGCTCGAGACGAATTAATGACGTTGACGTCATGCGAAACCCAGAAATACTCACGGTAAAACGTTACAATGCATTTATAGGCCGTGGACCCTACTGCATTATTTTATAGTTCAAATAGTTCATTATTAATTAGTTATATGATAAAATTACATTCCCCATTACAGAAGTAAATCACAGATTAACCCAACTTTTGCAGAGATGAATCCTTTGGACATCTGCAAAATGAAAGGCCTTTTTCTTGGCCATGGCGATCATGATTATTGCACCAAAACACAGCATATATAACCATCTTTGTTGTCTCTTATCAACTCAGTGAAATGTTAATAGATCGATGAATTCCCTCTCAAACGAACTTATTATCACTTATTCAGCTGGGTTCTAAGTGACATCACTGAGCTCGAAAAAACCAAACCCGTTCTCTCACGAAATAACCTTACTCTTCTTCCACCTTGAGGAGCCTGTTGAGGAGTATCTCCCACGAAAGAAAGTTCGTGGCATCCACAAAACCTGAAACACTTGAGGAGAGTTAAATGATCGTTTTAGAATTGCTATCGACTGATTTATTAATACATTTTTTTTGTTAGTTTCGGCCGCTTTGGATAGGTTTGTGCACATAGATCGAAAAATAGACAGGTCCCCGCCACATTCTGGCTTTAAAACATCCACTGCGGAAAACATTAACACACTCCCACACATATATAAAGGCAAGCGCGCGCACACACACATATATATATATATATATATATATATATATATATATATATATATATATATATATATATATATATATATATAAACACAGCTGATCCCACTCATTCATGAATCCAATACCAGTAAATCTACAGTCACGGTCAACCATTACAAAAGAAATAGCAATAATACCCAATTTATAGCTATCAAAACATCACTGGTTCTTATATGTTAACATTCAGTACAGAGTTATTTAATATAGACTAATTGCAATTTTACTTCGTGAGTAAAATTTTGCTATGGCAGAAGACATATTTTTCATTCATAAATTTTTCACTCCCAATGATTACAAAACACAAAGCTTTTCATGATAAACTGAGGATGGTTTTATTATTTCATCTAGCCCAGTTTCCTATTAAACATAATGCTTACATATTTTGCATAATTAAATTGTCAAAGAAGAATAAATCTTTGAGAGATGGAGCTAACTATCCTTCTGCAGTCTTTCCTCCCACTCTCCGTCCTATTCTCAGATGATTCATGGTATAAAAAGTGAGGAAATTATCCCCCAAATCCCATTTGAAAATTTAAAGAAAGTAATTGAACGCGTTGGTCATATCTGACGCCGTCAGTTTACCAGATGCTGAGGGAAATGATCCTTTAAGAAAAGATGGTATTTTACTTTGGAAGATATGAAAGCAACAAAATTATGAGACTATAAATCCTAACTTTGTAATGTCTCATCATAAATGAACTTTTTAAAAAGAATACGATTCAAATTTACGATAAAAATGGACATTCATATTCCAAAATCCATATCATTTTCATTTGTAACTTCGTAAAAATCCCCATCTGTCTTATGATAACTCTCAAGTCTATGTTAGACACCTGCAGGTAGCTGGTCTATATATCCACTTCTCTCTCTCTCTCTCTCTCTCTCTCTCTCTCTCTCTCTCTCTCTCTCTCTCTCTCTCTCTCTCTCTCTCTCTCAAAATAATGCCCTTAGAAAGTCATACCGTGTGATATATATATATATATATATATATATATATATATATATATATATATATATATATATATATATATATATATATATATATATATATATATATATATATATATATATATATACATACATACATACATATACATAAATTAAATATTACAACTTCCAATCGTTATTAATTTTTCTTGAAGAAACTTGCAAAACCGAGCAGCCTGGCAGATAATTGGTAAGTTGGTCGGAGTGAGCTTTTCCCTGGGACTAATTTAGAAACCATAATTATCAGCTACAATTATAACTATTACGACTGGTGAGCTGCCACAGCAATTACGTGTTATAGACGGAGAACTTAATTATCGCTAATAACTTTTAATTGACCAAAAGGGTATATTTCTATTGTAATTTCTTAATTCTCGAAGGAAGTTAAGTCAAAGTCATTAAAAGAAGAAAACGTATACAGCCATAATGCATATAATCATGATGTCTTAATTGCAATATTTAATATGATTGGTTACATACAAGAAAGTGACACATATCCAGTTGTTTAAAAACACCTTTGATCATTCAGAGCTGTTGGCGAAATGCGTTTTAGTTAACACTACTCTGGATTACATTCGAAAAACAGTATCTCTCTAACGACGTAATCCTATCAATTACGAAATAATTACTGACGTTGTATACCACGCGTTCTATCAGCATTAATTCCTTATGAATACTTGTACTTCAAATTATGTTATCCTTTTTTTTTTAATAAATTTTAAAATTAATCATACGTTTAAGTATATGATGTGACTTTGCTTATTGTAGCTGTGCGTCAAAAGCGAAGTATTAGCTTTAAGAATCAATTAAAGATCAGATATTAGGTGATACGAATTTTTGAATTGGACCCGGTGCTGGGATCGGGAGAGCCATTTAGTGTCATTATGCAACTCGGGGGAAAACTTGAAGTAATAATCAAGGGGTTGAACTGAGGAGAAAAAAGAAATCTGGAACGAAAGTAAAGTAGAAGGCTATAGAGTGGGTGCAATTAGGGGCAGCAGCAACGGGAGGGATATTTGGAATTACAACAAGATGAGTTCAATCTCAAGTATAATTTCCCTCCCCAAATTTTGATACATAAATTAGTGAGCATAATATCGAAATAGCTATGATGATGATTCCAAACACGATTTGCATCAGAAATATTGAGATGATGAAAGAAGAAAGGGAAAACTATATTAAAGAAGAAAAAATCCATAATAAATGGTTGATATTCAATAACTCTGAAAAAGGAAACATACGTTGAGGTATGAATCCAATCAATCGTAGAAAAAAAAATTCTCCTTTACACATCAATGCAAAAGGAAGAGTAGAAAAGAAATAAATTCCTGGAAATTTCAGGTTCGCTACACACAGTTATGTGCTTCAATGTTTTCCAACAGCTAGTTCGACATGACTCCAACAAAAATTGTCTCCAACTCAGTTGCGTTACGGCTGTTTTAGCTATGAGGGTGGGGGGTGGGGTAAAAAGACGGACAACTGGACAAAAAAAAAAAAAAAACTCTTTCAAAATAATATTCCAATTAACACAAAATATTAGTGATATGGAACAAAAAGAAATTTAATTGTCGGTAGCATTTAATCTTCACCAAAAATCCACGATCATTTCTGATCACTCCTTAGTTACGATATTATTCCCTTGTTTTTCAACATGGAGCTATAAGCCTATAGAAAACAGCAACAGGTTAAGTATTTTTACCACCAATGTTTCGATTTGATAATTACACCTTAGAATTCAGAATTAGCTAATTGCATTTTTATTAATCGAACAATCACCTGGTGATATAATTTCACCTCCAATCTCACAATTCCAAATCTAATATGATTAGCATACGAGAAACTTAATGGTCCTTCCAGTGATTCGACTTGGAAACTGATTTCCAAAGGATGTTTATGTAGGTATCTGGTACTGAAAGCAGCCTGCAGATCTGAGGTTTATCAGCATTTGCCTAATCACTCCTAAGATCTAACGATGATGTATTCCTTATTGCTTTGTACATAGCTATTAACAATTTAAAAAATGATGATAAAGTGCCTCCAATAATTTATGTCCGTAAATTATTGACGGAATTTTAAAGTGTGGTATTTTGTGTATCCAACACACCAAACAATTATTTATTATGTCCTTCCTTTTGTTAACCATGAATTTTCATGAGTATTTTGGAAAGAAATTGTTCTGACAATGTCTTGTCTAGCACAAAATGCTATTAGTAAAAAAGTGTGTGAAACACGATAATGTGATTACGCGGTTCTTTCTTCAGTGGATAACGTAATGAACTGCAAGCTCTTCCTCACATTTCTCATCTTCAATAGTTTTTCTCCTTTTTACATCTTCATTTTTTTCTCCTCAAAACTTCGGTTTTCTCCCACCAATAACTTTAATCTTTCTTCATTCCTTCTTTTTTTCCAACTAGGATTGTGGCTTTGCTAGTAATAATAATAATAATAATAATAATAATAATAATAATAATAATAATAATAATAATAATAATAATAATAATAATAATAATAATAAACTCGCGATCTCTGGCCTTTCCAGTAACCGGACAACTAGAACTACTTTTTCTGAGTTTCAAAAGTTTTTGAAAAATGTCTATTATTTACGTTAGTGTTTCATTGGGAAGGATTCAAGTCCGTCGGCGGCTAAGCGAGACAGGGAAAAAGAGGTCATCTGTAACAAGGGAAAGAGGAAACTACAGTAGACAAAAATTGCCGGCGCCCTTATTATTCCTGGGGCCATTAGAGAGGCAACTTAAGTTAATCCTTATTATCAGTTGAATTATATAGGATAGAGTACCGCACAGGTTAATGAAGGGAACGATAGAAGGATGGAATCATTGGGTACAATCAGGAGAAGATAGAAAGACATCTTGGATCGCCTACTGGGTGGCGTGATATGGTACAAAGCAAGGTGACATGGGGATGTAGTGCAAAGGAAACGGCTCACAATAAGTCCAAGAAACAAATACAGTGAGAAAAATATTGTAACATCTTTTTTCCCCAGGGGAAACAATACAGTGTTTGTGGTTTTTAATGCCGATAGCTCCTAATTCAATATAAATGAAGCAAAGAAATGTCCCGTTAAAAAGACTTGATTACCTAACTTCATTTATCGACGTGAAAACCAACTAATGAACCTTCTTTTTCAGTTCCCTCTAACTCTATTACATCACTTACTATGATGCAGCACGAAACTTTTAAGCATAACGTCCCATAAACCTTCGTTGTGAGGCTCATTAGAATGAAAATTCATTCCCGCGGAGAATACATCTTTTAAGAGGTAAACGAGCAAAAGTAGAACGCAGCAGTTCGTTGAATAGCCTAGAAAAACTAGTGTTTGTACATTCTACATAGCTTAAATTAACGGATAAACAAAGATCTTCAACACATGCTTCATTATGTAGAGAAAAGAATGTGTAAAAAAAAACCTGGAGCATGGCCAGACCTAGTTAAAACTATAAATATAACTTTTTCTATGTAGAATTAAAATAAAATAAAATTCATATTTTCATCACATTCACAACATACAGTAGATAGCAATCCACGAGGACCAATATATTAATGATTTAATCAATTGCATTCTTGAATCAAGGGAAATTTTTATCTTCGCGATATTTCTCATATGGCATAAAATTAAGGTGTAAAAAATGTAGACAGCTATTAATGCTAAGGTTGAATAATCTTCATTACACAAAATAAGGTTGACTAAAAATATATGTTATCTTCCCTTAACACAAATCATCTCTGCTGGTAGAGGAGAAACAAGTGGTCTACAGGCCTCTTATCACCAACATCTTTTTACTTATAATAAAAAAAAGCATTAAAACCCCTTAATGCTAATCACTTTTATAGACGAAGATCATTTAACTAAATATCTGAATGGCGGTGAACACCAAATAATTCGTTTTTCTTCTTCTCTACAGAATTACACTGAAATGAAAACAAAACAAAAATCGAAAAAACGGACGGTTACACATAATTAAAATTACCTTTGATCATTGAGAAGAAAATATTCATACTCTCTCATTTAAAGCTAAAATCACCTTATTTTATATAACCGACTAAAACTACATTTGGTTAATAAGAATATCTTGTTATTGGATAAAGGTATTACAGCAAATACGGGCTCTTTCTTCTAAAACAGACCGCAGCATAGTAATGATATAATATTCTAATGGATGTTCAAACTGTTTGTGAAACCCAAAAATTGTTTGGTCTATCTTTCGAAATATCTAATAAAAGATAGAAGAGCGCTACACACAAAATAAAAGAAAAAGAAAATAAATTATTAACTTCAATAAGCATAAACATATTTCGATTTGTTTTGAATTTCAGTGTTGGTACATGCGTATCTAGGCACAATACTGTTTGAACATTTCAAAAATAATGGAACTCGTTGTTCCAAAACTCTCTTATCTCATGACTAAACACGGTAAATTGACAAGTGTTTCAGAAAAATCCTGGTAAAATGCTCTGATGGTATGAACTTAACCACACTCTTGATTACCCCGTCATCTAGTTTTACGAGGAAAATTTGCTCTTTCACTTCAGTTGAACGGTAATTTTTTCCTCTCTCAACATTAACCAAATTATTTTAATTAGTGTTGCAGTTATCGTACCCATATGTATGCATCTACATTACTTTTTAAAACACTATGACCATGGTCCCTTCATATTTCCTATATCTATCTTAGCCCGAGCAGTACTTCATGGATGTTTAACTTGGTTATTTCATTGCTCTTCAAATAATAACAATGACAACTTGACTCCTGTCCAAATGTAAAGAAAATTCGTAATTCATCAAGTCGAATGATTTACAAGTAATCTTTGGAAATTAATTCAATCTAGAATATCAACAACATAATCAAGTCTTAAAAGAATAACACATGTTGTACCATTACAAATCCGTTTTACAGAAGATCAGGAAACATTATGGAATTTCTTGAGAGAGAGAGAGAGAGAGAGAGAGAGAGAGAGAGAGAGAGAGAGAGAGATATCACTGCCTAAAGGGATTACTTCATCGAAATCTTGGTGAATAGGAAAACACTAGTTTAGCTATTCTAATATTAGAGATGATACTTTTCTGATTATGGAATGAATAAGAGAAACCATCCTTCCTTTGTTTGTTCACCTTCTTAGAGGAACTCCCACATAGAGGACGGAGATCGTAAGTCTAAAATGGCTAAACAGGCTTCCTTCCCTAATATTGACTTTGTCTACGTCTTTTCAAGTGTGGCATATTTGCTGAAATACTTACGTACAGTAAATCTACATTTAGAAACATTCACAGAAATAAGACTATATACAGCTCGTCCACTTTTATATTGGTGGTCTCTCTAGCGTAAAAGATTTATTTAGATAGTCTATGATCTTATTAGATATGTACTTGTGTGTATATATATATATATATATATATATATATATATATATATATATATATATATATATATATATATAAATGTACATGTATATAAATGTACATGTATATATATAATATATATATGTATATACATTATATATATATATATATATATATATATATATATATATATATATATATATATATATATATATATATATATATATATATATATATGTGTGTGTGTGTGTGTATGTGTGTATGCTGTGCGTGTGTAAATATACAGTACGCACGTACAGTATATTCATATTTAAAAAATCAAATTCTATTTATCAATCATGAAAAGAGACGACGGCCTTTCATGATTTTAATAAAACTTGTGATCCCGTTAGATACTGACTTTTTTGATTGATATTAAAGGACTTTGCCAGACATTTGATAGAGGACGTACTAAAGAAATGAGAGAGAGAGAGAGAGAGAGAGAGAGAGAGAGAGAGAGAGAGAGAGAGAGAGAGAGAGAGAGAGAGAATACGACCTATGGGAAGAATGAAGTTAATATTTCTTTTTAAACCATTGTTTATCTAGCGAAATAACTCCATCAAACCATATTATTTGAAATGTAGGGTTTTTTTTTTTTTACATCAGTAATTTTAACTTAAATTATCGTAACTGCTTCGATTATTTTGGATTACGTATATCCTATGATTATAAAAACAAGAGATTTCTAGTCGGTCTATTCTTGCCATGTCTGTGTTTCCCATTCAGTCTGTCTGTCTGTGTCGTCAACAGTCACAGTAAGACTTTTTTCAAACAAAGTTTCTCAAGCGTCATCGCTTTTATAAAATGTGTTATAAAATAAGTTTCGTAATTCTTATGCATTTTCTGTAACACACATCTGCTTACTCTATTCCTTCCCATAATCAATAAGATATATTGGAATTGGATTTAGATTCCGGAATTTGTACTATGGAGCTGGGGCATTTAAAGGATTCAGCACCAAAGTCCAACTGAGGAAAACCCTACAGCTACCCTAAGTAGTAAACGTAAAAGAGGTTAGACAGCCAAATCAATGAAAATATGTTGAAATAGAGGTAAAGTAAAAGGATTTAATACAAATTCATCTAGAGGCCGATGGAACACTACAAAGACCCTTCAGTAATGCCAACAGTGCACGGCGTGAGCTTCACAGATGGCAATACCCCTACGTAGGCAATATATAACTGGCTTTCATTAATAGTACAACTCCAAGACTGGCTTAGCAATTCTAAGCGACTAACGAGTATGAAAAGTTTAAGAACACATTACTGTAAATTCTGCTAACCAAGTGGATGTCTAGCTGAGGGCCAAGCCATTCATATGATACATCTATAAAATGTATGTTGTATCTTAAACACCTGAATGGACCTACACCCAAACTTCCTACGTACTGTACAAACAGTGGATTATAAGTAGGCACTTGAGAACCACTGGTTGAGTCTCCTATATTTTGAATTCTGCTTTGAAAATAAATAGGTTTCGAAACCATAGCTCCTTGCTGAACCTGGGACATCGAGTCCCTGAATAGGGGCCTGTGATCGGAGGCTAAAAATGCTCACCATTATAGTAAGTCCACGTACTTTATAGAGAGATTATTTGCTGACCAAATGTTGGCAAGGATCATTAAGTTTAATTTACTCAAGGGCATACAATCGATTTAGCAGCCATAACTTATTGATGAACAATTACACTACAAGGAAGGTATATAGTTATGTACTCCGTTACACTGCGAATGAATATGAAATGTGGATATCATAAACACAGATTTAATTATCAAATACTCATAATAATCCTTAAAAACTAAAACGACCATATCTTAACTTTTTCTTACCTTCCGTAGTTATATTCGTGTTAACTACAACCTAAAACTAGTTGCACATCCTCCACTTACCTGGAAAGAAAAAAAAAATAATCAATAATCAAAAGTATGCTATTGAAATTAGTACAACAAGATCTAAGTATGGTGAGATGTGGTGCAACAAATTAATATAAGTATATTTTCCAACTATTGTGTATATACCGTAATAAATGATGGAAACAAGCTCAACTAGGCAATGGTTACAATAAAAATACACTATATTGTCTATTATGCCAAAAAAAAATCTATTTTGATTTAAGTGCAAAAAAATATTTCTATCAAAGAAAAGTATCTAAATATGTCTCAGAAAATTACTCAAAATTGTAATTTTGACCTTTTACCTATCAATTACATTTTTTACTCAATTACGACAAAATGAAACTATTCAGCTACTAAATTTCACCAAATAAGATTCATGATAAAAAAAAACCTCTTAAACACATACCTATAAAAACAATATTGATATAGGAGTGAATTATAGAAAGATTTTTCACATATTTTTCGTAGTCTTTTGTTGCGTAACTAGAGACATATATCTTTAGTAATTCACTTTTGACTAAGGCCTCAAACATGACAATTCATATTTGGGGTTTGGCCAGTTTTCATCACCACGCTGGCCAGTGCGGATTGGTGATGGTGGGAGATTTTTGTCCGATGGATCACAGCAAACCAACCTAGTATGAATGGCCCTGACATGTAGAGTTTTGTTGGTCATGGCGATTTGCAAAACTTTTCACCACAATAAGGTATGCCCACTCAGAAATGGATATAAGTAAATAAATGAATATATATATATATATATATATATATATATATATATATATATATATATATATATATATATATATATATATATATATATTATATATAATTACTTGCCAAGCTACAACCCTAAAGCAAGATGGTATAAGCCCAAGGGAGGGCTCCAACAAGGAAAATAACCAAGTGAGGAAAGGAAATAAGGACATAAATAAATTATATGAAAATTAATGATCAATTTAAACATTTTAAGAGCTGTAACAATATTATAAAAAATCTTTCATATAAACTATAAAAACTTTAAAAAACAAGAGGAAGAAAAATAAGATATAAGTGTGCCTGAGTGTACCCTCAAGCAAGAGAACTCTAACCCAAGACCGTGGAAGACCATGGTACAGAGGCTCTGCCACTACCCAAGGTTAGAGAATAATGGTTTGATTTTGGTGTGTGCTTCTCCTAGAAGAGCTGCTTACCATAGCTCGAGGATCTCTACCCTTACCAAGAGGAAAATAGCCACTGAACAATTGCAGTGCAGTAGTTAATCCCTTGAGCAAGAAAGAATTGTTTAGTAATCTCCGTGTTGTCAGGTAAACGAAGACAGAGGAGAATCTGTAATGAATAGACCAGACCATTCGGTGTATGTTTAGGCAAAACGAAATTAAGCCGGAACCAGAGAAAAAGGTCCTATGAAGTACTGTCTGACCAGTCAAATGACCCAATTACTCTTTAGCGGTATTATCTCAACTAGTAGCTGGTGCATTGGCCAACCTACTATTTATATATATATATATATATATATATATATATATATATATATATATATATATATATATATATATATATATATATATGTGTGTGTGTGTGTGTGTGAGTGAGTGAGTGTGTGTGTGTGTGTGTGTGTGAGTGTGTGTGTGTGTGTGTATCTATATATACATGGAGATAGAAAAAGATACATGATACTAAACTAATGTTTGATGAAACAAAATGACATGGGAATCATGTATTACATTTTTCTTAATATCCTTCACTTTCGAGAATGCCAACCTATAACATCAATGCAACTGTTCTCAATAATGGATCGTTTGCTTTCGAACGCCAATTACTTTCCTTTTTACAATGTCCTTAACAGTCTCATTAAGTAGCCTTTATGGTCTAATTACTATCTGCAATGACTCTTCCATCGTAATAACTATTTACTTCCCACATTCCCAGCAAATTCATTGTTTCTAGGTCGAGCGTACTGGTAATTACAAACAGACGGCAACCATTTTCACATACTGCCTGTGCAAGACAGGTATAGAGGGGGTGGGGGTCACTGACATGGCATTTTATCATCATCATCATCATCTCCTCCTACGCCTATAGACGCAAAGGGCCTCAGTTATATTTCGCTACCCGTCTCTATCGTGAGCTTTTAATTCAATACTTCTTCATTCATCATCTCCTACTTTGCGCTTCATAGTCCTCAGCCAAGTAGGCCTGGGTCTTCCAACTCTTCTAGTGCCTTGTGGAGCCCAGCTGCACGTTTGGTGAACTAATTTCTCTTGAGGAGTGCGAAGAGCATGCCCAAACCATCCACAGCTACCCCTTATCATGATCTTAACCACAGATGGCACTCGAGTAATCTCTCTTATAGTTTCATTTCTAATCCAGTCCTGCCATTTAACTCCCAATATCCTTCTGAGGGCTTTGTTCTCATATTTACTAAATCTATTGGAAATAGTTTCATTATCATACCGTTTACATATTGAAATGACCTTCAACACTAAGTTTTTTCCTCTTCCATTTCATTCTTGTTTGAAATAGGAAAAAAAAAATATCTTACTCTTTTTTCTTCCTCACTTAAATACCAGTTTTCCTAAAGATTCGAAAAGTAGGTGTTTGAAATGAAATACGTGATTGCCATCTTCTTCCTTTTATGTATGTATCATAGTACAAATGGGAACTACCAGTTTATATATATATATATATATATATATATATATATATATATATATATATATATATATATATTTATATATATATAATATATAATATATATATCATATCTATTATATATATATTATATATATTTATATATATAATATATATATTATATGTATTATATATATATATATTATATATATATTTATATAGATAATATATATATATATATATTATATGTATATTTATTTATGTATATATATATATATATATATGTATGTATAAATATATATGTATGTATGTGTATATTTATGTATATATAGATATATCTCTATATATATATATACATCTATATGTATATATGTAATGATTAGAATAGTTAATATTACATGTTTAAAACAAATGACGTAATATGTCATGTTGGTTGGAAGAGCTAACCCTGGGATTTGCTGTAGTCATTCAAATTGTAAACAGGACGTATAATGCAAACCTATGCAAACCTCGGCAAATTGACATTCTTCTTAACGTCAACACATTGTCTCCTCGTGTGAAAGTTTGTGACGTCACCGGATGCAGGTGTCTTCCGATTTCGTCATGTGGCTAAAGTAAACCAAGCATACGATATCTGTGATATCGATAATTTATTCAGTTCATATCTAAACTTCACCAGAATTGGTCATCTGGACCAACACAGCTTCCTCCAGTGATGGAGATGTTTAACTCTGTTGTTTTATAGAATAAAACTTAAAAACTATTAAGATGTATTCAGTTAATCCATTTAAATACATCTGAAAACAACTCATACTCAAATGTGTGCTTAATACAGTAGCACGCCAATATATATATGTATATATATCTATACATCTATATATATCTATATATATCTATATATATACATATCTATCTATCTATCTATATATATATATATATATATATATATATATATATATATATATATATATATATATATACATATATATATCTATATATCTATCTATCTATCTATATATACATATGTTTATATATATATATCTATATATCTATCTATATATATATATATATATATATATATATATATATATATATATATATATATATATATATATATATATATATATCATTTATCAAATATCATTTAACAAAAACTAGAACGATTCCTCTCTCCCTCTCACATTTACATTTCTGAGACTCCCGTCTTTCCTCCAAGAGAATTTGGATCTTCCACATTTCCAGCTCCCCTGTTCTCTACACTCCTGCTACACAAATCATTAATAACATCGTTTCATGCGTAATTCCTTCTTTTACATCTGGGATCTAATTTCTACGGCACAAATATGTAAGACGAAGTTTCAAGCAATGTGTCATCTGATATAGGAGAGAGAGAGAGAGAGAGAGAGAGAGAGAGAGAGAGAGAGAGAGAGAGAGAGAGAGAGAGAGAGAGAGCGAGCAAGTGAAAAGCCCCCATCAATATTCACTTCTTGTTTCGTAAATAAAAGAAATCCAAACTAGAAATAAATCTGCTTGTTAATATAACTTCACCAAAAAATATATTTTGGTCAAATTTTGTTACTGAAGCAAAAATTTCTGGATATCTATTAATCAAAACCAATTTTAAGAGAATTATATAAATATGACTTACATCTAATTTCTAATTTTCATACAGTAATCAAATCTGGCCCTTTGATCCACACGAGTCATGCTTTAACAATTTCTAGACTCACACTACATCTTTCTCTTTATGAATATGTTGTTTAGAAACATTCTTAAAACTTTATCAATATTCCGTAAACAGTTTCAATCAATAATGGCATTTGATAGGATAACCCTTCAATTTCCAATTCATAATATCTAAAGAGCTGTGTCCTTATATTTATCAAGGTTCTTTTTAATTCAATGACAGCCTTATTATGATACGATTATCTTGCAGGACATACACACTGAGGCTAGGGTCTCAATTTCTCTACATACAGTAGTAGATTGTGACTAATAAAATGTAAAAAATTAAAAACACATCATCAATTTACATTTATACACAAACATACATACATACATACACACACACACACACATATATATATATATATATATACATATATATATATATATATATATATATATATATATATATATATACATGTATATATGTATATATATATATATATATATATACATATATATACATGTATATATGTATATATATATATATATATATATATATATATATATATATATATATATATATATATAATGTATATATATATTTATATATATATATATATATATATATATATATATATATATATATATATATATATATACTTATACATAAATACATATGTATTTATAAACATTACACACATATATATACACACATACACACACATATATATCATGTGTGTGTGTTCGCGCGCACGTGTGTGTGTGTGTGTGTCTTCGCACGCACGCATGTGCGTGTATGTGCGTTTCACGATACCAGTAGCATACCTTTGGTAGAAAAGCGCAAAAGTCTCATGTAGTTGGTATTAATATTTCTCTTATATTCGTTAAATCGCATAAGCTAAACTGATATTGCTAACCAATTTCTGTTTTGATTCACTTAAATAAACGTCAAAATA
>NC_090727.1:7240094-7242594 GCF_036898095.1 Palaemon carinicauda | reverse complement strand
TCTTACTGGGGAAAGGGCACTTGCAAATATTGAATTTAGCTGATGCTTTCAAATTATTATAGAGTGGCTATGTTTCTTCACTGTTTGTGCTTCTTGGTAGATAGGAATTTCAAAGACAACAATGTGAATTCGTCTTTTCTTTGTGTGTATCAAGACGTACTAAGAAGAACGAGAGATGCAGGATTGGAAAGATATATTTCTTAACTGATTATGAAGTAGGTGTTAGCTGGGTAAGGAAAAGTATGTTATAGCCTCATTATTATATTAATTAGGTTCTTTAATAAAAGGTACAGTATGTTTCATAATTATAATTCTTAATGTATCAATCAATTAGGGAAAAACCATAGTTAATTATCGCTGAACTATAATCACATTAGAAAATGTCATAGCAGTATATTAGCTAATAATCAAAATTTGAGTGACGGAGCATGAGTTTCGAACATGGCTTTACCCAAGGCCAATATATAGACCTAACAGCCCAAAACCACCGTAAACTGCTACGGTACGTTGTTGTTGATTTTCAACTCTCTACTTTCAGGGGAAAATAGAGCATGAATACTTTAAGTTTCCATTTCTGTCAATGAATTATACAAAAAAAAATCAGTCTTATCGCCAGTAGGTTCAGGTTTATATTTTGCCTGCGAGAGCTAATTCAAACTTGTTACAATTGAAAGATTCAAGAAAAATGCAAAAATGAGCAAGATTTGAAGGTATTTTCAAGAATTACGGAGATCGACAAAGCAAATCTTTAAAATGCAAAGGAATACAACAACTACTATTCATACTGATATGAGAGAGAGAGAGAGAGAGAGAGAGAGAGAGAGAGAGAGAGAGAGAGAGAGAGAGAGAGAGAGAGAGAGAGAGAGAGAGAGAGAGAGAGCATTTTAAAGATGCAAAAATTGGTACTGACCCAATAAATAATAATGGAATTAACAATATTGAGTTGTACGGTGAAGATTATTTGCGCATGAAAGACAGTCTGGCAAAGAAGACTTGAAAGGAGGTGGTATACATACCAATTTAAAGATTATAAATAGAACAAGAATTACTCATAAGGACCGAGAGGTTTTGTACGATAAAGAATTCCTGTTAATACAAGCACCACAAAAGTGGGCCGAAATTTAAGGAAAAATGCTCCTTGTCGCTTAAATATTTATATTATAAATAGGAGCTCCAATCATATATCCCTACATACATACATACAAATATATATATATATATATATATATATATATATATATATATATATATATATATATATATATATATATATATATTTATATATATATATATATATATATATATATATATATATATATAAAGTGTGTGTGTCTGAGTGTGTGTATGCGTGTGTATAAAATGCCACAAATAAATAGAAAAGTATGGTGCGGGGAAGTTTCGCTTCTTGTAGATCATCAAAGGGTGCTAATCACGTCTATTGAAATAAAACCAGTCAGGAACATAACTATTAATTCGTTTTGGTATTTTGCATGAATACTACATCCACACACAACATATATATCTTATAAATGTATCCGTAAGAGCTATAAACAAATATCTAATTTCCCCTATGAAAGAGAACATTTCCCTTTTATCGCGATCTAGCGAATCTTGTGAATTCCTATGTCAATAACATTCCAAGATATAAAGACCAATTTCACGAAAGTTGTTCGCCATCGCCGAATCAAAATATTTCCTTATGTAGCACAATTAGGCATCATGATAAGCCTTAAAACTCAATTGCAAGGTGGAGAGTGTTGGTGGATAGGGGAAGGGACGTAAAATTCAAATGATAAATTCAAATCAGATTGTAAGGCCAATCAGGGAAATGCTGATCCACCGAAAATAGTTATCTGGCTCAGATGCCACTAACCTTCTGTCTGATTGAATATTACTAACAGAGTTTATATAGAAGTTCAAACGGTGATAAAAGTTTTTAGAAAAAAGTGATAAATGCTATAAAAAAGTATAAGCTTTTGAAACTTTTTTTATCTATAGAGCATAGATAAATTATATAATTTTCTAATGACAGAACATATTAAAAATACATCCAGAAGTTCAGCAGCTCGGCTTTAACTTCTCAAAAGATGTTGAAGGGTGATTTTGCATGTCTATTCTTTTTAACGTATTCCAAAAAACTTAACAGAGGTGTATATTCAGTAAAATAATAAATATTATACGATCTATACCTTATAAAATTTTCATGTTATTAGTTTAGGATTTGGCTTACGATATTTGCTTTTGTATTTGCTAGATTCATCCAATTCTAGTCGTATCCTAAGTATTAATGCGCAATTGAAATAAAGCCTATTTCGGATTTTTCTAGATAACTGAAATTATGAGTCTCGACGTAAGCCTACTGTATATAAAATATCCCATTTAAAATCTCTAAAGATAACTGAAATCAACTCTTGACATAAACCTATATCAAATTAACTCATTTGAGATTTCTATAGATGACTGAAATTATAAGTCCTGCCATAAACCTATTTGGTAACGT
>NC_090727.1:7205094-7235094 GCF_036898095.1 Palaemon carinicauda | reverse complement strand
TAATGGATGAAAGATATTATATTAAATCTTTCAAAGCATCTAATGCACTCTTGGATTCAGTATACCTCAACCGTTTTACCGTTTGTGGCGTGATTGGTAACGTCTCTACCTAGCGTTTGCCAGTCGAGGGTTCGAGTCCCATTTAGTCTTGTTAGTGCCATTTGTGTCTGCAACCTTACCATCCTTGTGAGCTAAGGTTGGGGGGTTTGGGGGAGCCTGTAGGTCTATTTTCTGAGTCATCACCAGCCATTGCCTGGCCCTCCCTGGTCCTAGCTTGGGTGAAAAGGGGGCTTGGGCGCTAATCATTTGATATATGGTCAGTCTTTAGGACACGGTCCTGCTTGATAGGGCAATGTCGCTGTCCCTTGCCTCTGCCATTCATGAACGGCCTTTAAAACAAGTTCAAACCGTGACTTTAACCAAAGCTGTCATTTCTGCAATAAAGAAAATATTTAACCAATAATTTCTAATGCGATAACCAGCGTAATTATGAGTGATACTACGTATAATTCGTTTGTATAGACTACAGCACATCTAAAGTAATTCTCTGAATGTTAATTATCGACAAACAGCTTTACATAATATTCATCTGCAACTTTGTTCAATTACTTTTGATTTGATCACTTCTGTAGTTTTTTATAAACTATTTTAAGCAACCCGGTGGTGAAATTTTAATTATGATCTGACTAAAGCCTTAGATCGATCACCTTTCAACAGGCATATCATATCTCTAAGAACCAAGCCGATGAGAAAGAAAGCTAGGATATAAGAACATTAACCAACACTAGAAAACTCATTTCCATACCATCAATTACCTTTTTACTTTTCAAACAGTGTTTCTTTTTAAACAACTCAAAAAAAGTATTTGAACAATTAATAAATGGCAAGATAATAATTCTCCTAGTACAAGTACAGATTTAATTTCAAAACTGATTTCAAGAACGTTCTCTCTCTCTCTCTCTCTCTCTCTCTCTCTCTCTCTCTCTCTCTCTCTCTCTCTCTCATTATATATATATATATATATATATATATATATATATATATATATATATATATATATATTTCATTCTTGAATTATATCTTAATAATTCTTATCTGATTAACATGTGTTTTAGAATCCGATGGTGTCGCAGGAGGAACTAAAACTAGTTTGTATCTAAGGAAGAACTAATATAAAAAGACGTCCACTACTAATGATCCTCAGTAATACGACGACCGACTGTACCTAAACAATGAAACGTTGAGGAAACTATATATGGAAAATAAGTTTTCCCCACAACTCATTAAAGCATAATGCTTCAAAACCTTCAATGTTGTATGCTTAAAAGGAAGGAATTTATGTATATATGTATATATATATATATATATATATATATATATATATATATATATATATGTGTGTGTGTGTGTGTGTGTGTGTGTATATATATATATATATATATATATATATATATATATATATATATATATATATATATATATATATATATGTAAATCTACATAAACTTTATGAATGTATGTATGTATAAGAATTAATCCAAACGGAATGTCACTAAGGCCTTGGTACAACTGGGGAATAAACTGCTGTTGCACCATGAGGTAATAGTGAAAGATTGGACAGCAGGGAAGAAAGAAATCAGAAACCGATGTAAGTACAAGGTTGAAAAGTTGGTGTAGTTAGGGGCCAAAGGGACCTAGCAAAGACTTTAAATAATACCAATAGTTTTCACAGACGGCACTGGTGGCTCAATGGTGAAAGACTGCTTCAGATTTTTTATGTTCTCTCTTTTTGTTTCCCCTCTTTTTACAATAGGCGTTGATGAAAAAAATATCACTCAATGGCCAATAATTAATATATTCCGATTATGATATTGACTTTAAGTTACGAAAAAAAGCATTATTCCGCTCTTCATCATGAATATCGTCTAAAAAGACATTATATTACATCTGCTCTAGGTTTCGGAAATGCAACTGAGAAAGACGTTCCTCTTCGTCTTAGGAACTCCTGAGCCCTCTCAATCGTCCCCAGGATTCTCTTCAGCGTAAGAGGCTGAAAGCAAGATTACCAACATTTACTGCAATAGCTCTGCAGAGTGGCAGGGACTTGAGGATTAGTTTGCACTCTCTGAAATAGACCCTTTACTTATTTTTTATCAAGTTCATATGTTTGTTACTTGTTATAACGAATATTTGCTCTGAATTAACTTATTTTTATTGGATTTCTTTAAATTTTTCTTAAGACTTTGTTTCCTAAAAGAACAGATTTAAAAATAATCACGTCAGTTCCAAGGTCATATATGTGAATGAAATATTAAAATCAAAATATTAAATATCAAAATCAATATATATATATATATATATATATATATATATATATATATATATATATATATATATATAGTTTCTCCTTAATTTCGGATAATCAAATCACACACTAAAAGATGTTTCTTTAATATACAAAATATACCATAAATTAACAATAAAGACTTGTGATTTATCTGTTACATAATGAATGGTTGGGCGATCAAATGCAATTGTTTGCATTTTAGCGGCTTTGACAAGTACAACCCCAGTCCAATGAACAACAGAAAACAACCCTTTCAATGTTATGGTGTATTTATCTACGTTTACTCCATAATTACCATTCTGGTCATTTATTCAATAGCAAGAAGTTATTACTAGTTGTTGGTTGGCTGCTTAAAGATCTTGCACTGTTATCGACAAAGTCATCGTTGAACATCTCAGCCTTTGAAGTAAAAATAACACAATTTTATTAAATTATATTTTGAAAACCTTATCTTGAATATATATATATATATATATATATATATATATATATATATATATATATATATATATATATATATACTGTATATATATATATATATATATATATATATATATATATATATATATATATATATATATATATATACAGTATATATATATATATACATATATATATATATATATATATATATATATATATATATATATATATATATATATATATATATATATATATATATATATATAAGATACCGGTATTCACAATATAATTTGATAAAATTCTATTGTTCTCAATTTGAAGGCGGTTATGTATAAAGATGATTTTGTCGATAACAGTACAGGATCTATAAGTAGCCAACCAACAACTAATGGCTACCTTCAATAATCACTTCTAGCTTTTGAATAAATGACCCGAATGGTAATTATAGAGTAAACATAGACACGAGTTCCACGTACGTACAGTGCGTGCAATTCGTCTCTTGTTTTAGAAATACGACAGGCACATTCATCACACAAAACCTAGAAAATCAGTTCCTAGCTCCTAATTCAAACAACAAACCAGTTTATTACTAGACCAGAAAAGCGGAGGTCTTACAGAAATTGTAGAAAAAAATATGACTGAAGACCACAAGATAACACTATATAAGACATTTAAACTGAGATGGTTTGGACACGTAGTGAAAAGGGATTAAAAAAGTTGGCCAAAAACAACGCAGTATATATGAAAAATACATGTAAGTCCAGAATATTAAGGAATAACGGAAGATACACCATTAAAAATCCGTAATTTAAATCGGAAATTCTCTGTAAAGATATACTGTTCCGCATTTCGGTAAAATACAGGCGACCGTAATTTTACCATATTTCGTTATTATCTTTTACGGGCTGGTTATCGTATTTTTTAACATTGTAGACGATGACAGATTGAACACAGGAAAGAATAAACTGGATTGGTTTCTCGTTTAACTCCATGAAGGAAAGAACTTATGTAAACATGTTTATCAAGTTTATGATGGCGGCTGTATGTGTGGCGTAGGTAACAAAAGGGAAAAAAAAGACAAAATTGTATGTTTATTACGCTGTTCAAATACATGAAAAACTCAAGACAATAGATCTAGTTTTGTCATTAGAATGTGAGTAAATATTTGACAGGAATATATATATATATATATATATATATATATATATATATATATATATATATATATATATATATATATATATATATATATATATATATATATATATACAGTATATATATATATATATATATATATATATATATATATATATATATATATATATATATATATATATATATATATATACAGTATATATATATATATACATATATATATATATATATATATATATATATATATATATATATATATATATATATTTAAGATACCGGTATTCACAATATAATTTGATAAAATTCTATTGTTCTCAATTTGAAGGCGGTTATGTATAAAGATGATTTTGTCGATAACAGTACAGGATCTATAAGTAGCCAACCAACAACTAATGGCTACCTTCAATAATCACTTCTAGCTTTTGAATAAATGACCCGAATGGTAATTATAGAGTAAACATAGACACGAGTTCCACGTACGTACAGTGCGTGCAATTCGTCTCTTGTTTTAGAAATACGACAGGCACATTCATCACACAAAACCTAGAAAATCTAGCCTAACGTTTATCATACCTCATTGACAAAAGGTCGATGTATGAACAACTCTGCTGTTGCATTTAGCCTGAGCATTAGAGCAAACTGAAAAGGGAAAATCAGTTCCTAGCTCCTAATTCAAACAACAAACCAGTTTATTACTAGACCAGAAAAGCGGAGGTCTTACAGAAATTGTAGAAAAAAATATGACTGAAGACCACAAGATAACACTATATAAGACATTTAAACTGAGATGGTTTGGACACGTAGTGAAAAGGGATTAAAAAAGTTGGCCAAAAACAACGCAGTATATATGAAAAATACATGTAAGTCCAGAATATTAAGGAATAACGGAAGATACACCATTAAAAATCCGTAATTTAAATCGGAAATTCTCTGTAAAGATATACTGTTCCGCATTTCGGTAAAATACAGGCGACCGTAATTTTACCATATTTCGTTATTATCTTTTACGGGCTGGTTATCGTATTTTTTAACATTGTAGACGATGACAGATTGAACACAGGAAAGAATAAACTGGATTGGTTTCTCGTTTAACTCCATGAAGGAAAGAACTTATGTAAACATGTTTATCAAGTTTATGATGGCGGCTGTATGTGTGGCGTAGGTAACAAAAGGGAAAAAAAAAGACAAAATTGTATGTTTATTACGCTGTTCAAATACATGAAAAACTCAAGACAATAGATCTAGTTTTGTCATTAGAATGTGAGTAAATATTTGACAGGAATAATATATATATATATATATATATATATATATATATATATATATATATATATATATATATATATATATATATATATATTTAATAAATATCAAAACGATATTTATACTCATCCAAACATTCCATCTGGGATATCTTTCGTTTATTAAACACACCAAAAGAATAATCCAAAAAATGCTATGTGATATATTTCCAAGAGCTGAAACCCTTTCATCCTTACAAAAACAAACAACTCAAGAAACAGAATCACAATCGTAATGAATATCTGAGACTATGTGTAGATATGATAAGTAACCAAGACTGAGTTATGACAGGACGACAACAAACAACCTAAACAAAACGATTCAGAAATGGTACGGCAGTTACGCTCGATTTAATGACACGTGTGTCAGTGATGTAAAGTTTTGTTTATCTTTATTACCTAATCGTAAAAGTTTCATGAAGGAAATGTGGGAGTAAGTGAGAATATCTTGCGCGTTATTTCCATTCGTAATTTGATGGTTTATAACAATAAAAGGCTTATCTCTCTTTAAAATCATCCTTGAACATGTACTTTTAAAAAGAATGTAACGAAATGATCTTGATACTGATAATGATGGAAATTAGTAAAAGTTACGATTGATGATATTAACAACGATAGAAATCAGTAAATATTATATTGATATGCACGAAGATGTTGCTAAAGCAAACATGTAAGCATTAGGAAACTGCAATGGTCGTAAAATCCAATATTTTCCCACCCCTCCAAAATAAAGTAAGGTCCCACATATCGACAATGTAATAATTTAGATTAGCGGCTGTTTGCCAGGAGCAAGAACGACGATATTAAATTGATATTTTCTTTCTTAATAATGACTATTATAAAATAAAATAGGAGCTTAGTGTCTGCCTATATACCCATGTGTATTAGTAGGCAATGACATACAGAATTATATCAACCAGACTCCCTCATCTTTCTCTCTCTCTCTTAATCACGGAGGGTCATGCAACTGCAAAACTGGAGCATTTAGTCAGAAACAGGGTGAATAGCATGAATGAAACACCCGAGATTTGCATTCTAATCTCGGATGCAGCTTCTCGGATAATTAAAGCATGATTTGTTCAAAATTTTTTCATTAGCTTCCTCACGAAGCACGCCCAGTTTACTATTAATCATTTGGTTTCTGCTACCATACTTCAAGATCATAAGAATACCTTGATCCACGATAATTTTGTGTCTGTGAGAGAGTGTATGAAATCAACATGACATTTATTCATGGATATGCAAAGAAAACTTTTTTTTTTCCAAAGGGGAAAACAGGGGACGGAGATATATAAAAATCCTGGAGACACATTCCTGAATATAATTTCATATATCAGTTTATTTGTATAGTTTTATAAATTTACATATTATTTCGAGGAGATAATTTGTACTTTAACTCAGTTGGAAATATTCTTTAGGAATTAATTCTAATAATTCCAATTCAGATGTGAGGATTTAGTCTCAGTCCAAGTAATAGCTTAAACACTAAAAGGTGATATGCATATAAATTTCGAGGAAATTATAACTGAAAAAAATTAGGCTCTACGTCTGAGTTAAAAATATTCCCTTTTTTTCCAGGTTGATGCTGAGATTAATAGTGAAGAATCTTACACATCCTACTTTTATGACTAAAAAAGAAGAATTATGTCTGTAAGGTGCCAATAACTATTGCCTAAACCTTCAACTATTGGTAATAATTCCTCATGTACACTACATTGTCCATTTCATTATCCTTATTCCCTTGCTTATTGATTGTGTGTTACATCTTTCCTTTTTTTTGTCCTCTTTTTTTTTCTTTCTCTCTCTCTCTCTCTCTCTCTCTCTCAGATGGGAATTGGAAGCATGATTAGGAAGATGATATAATTTTTGGCATTGTTTTTTTCGAATGAGTCCCATATTCAACAACAACAACAATGTATAGAATTCATCGCTTATATAATTTCCTCATTCATGCTTAATGATGTTTCTCTTTGAAATGCGAGTAATGTTAGTTTTCAAGGTCGTTCATAAAATAAAGATAAAAATAAAAAGACAAATTCACAAGTTGGAGCAAGCTAAACACAAAAATATTTACGCTAGCCGTAAAGAATAAACTCGCAAAAACTTATAATGAGATTTGTAATTTTTCCCTAATTATGAAAAAATAAAAAACTTTTCCTAAGGTAGGTAATTTAACGCCAATTATTTATCAGGTGCTGCGCAATGAAACATTACGAAATCGTTGCCTTTTTTTTTTTTTTTTGGTCAATCTGTTTTTTTATTTTGATGACATTTGCTATCATAATTAGTTCAGCGTCATTTTATAAAATAAAATTTCACGAAACCCAATTATAAAAATTGAAAAGTCTACGTAAAGGGCTAAAGTTAGCCAAAACATAAAACACCCACACTTTGCTTCCAGAACAGCCAATAATATAGAAATATCAATTCAAATTTTCTTCCCAAGGTTTAAAGGTCGCTCATGAATGACAGAGGCAAGCTACAGACAATGCCCTAGAGACTGAACATACAGTATATATACTGTACATGATCAGCGCCTAAGTCCCAATCCACCCAAGTTTAGACCAGGCAATGGCTGCTGATGACTCAGTAGGTAGGCCTATAGACACCCCTAAACCCCACATACTAAACTCACAAGGATGGTGAGGTTCTAGACATTACAAAAATTATCGAGCTTCCACGGGCATCGAACCCCAGGCCAGCAGATTGCCAGGCAGGGATATTTTCAATAGGCTACTATAACCATAAAAAACTACATGAATTAACTTACCGGTGATACAGTACATATTTTACTAAGGCAGCAGATGACAGGAATCTTTTTATGAAATGAACGTGTGCATTTATTTGAAAGTACTTCTATTTATAATGGCAGCAGTTGTCCCCATTAATGTGCGGTAAAGGCAGAGGGTCATATTTACTGTGACTTCTTTTTTTTTCAACATTTATTAACATTCTGGAAGCACTGAACTTGAACTTGAATATCATAATTGTGAAGCAATTGTAAAATCAAAATTTGTCCTTCATTTTGGTCAACTTGAATACAGGGTCAATTATTATTTTGATAGTGTAATGTGTAAATCATTTGTGTATTTTTGGCGCTGACAATTGATTTATATGTTAAAAATGAAGTGAAAGATGAGTATGCGGTAATCATTATTTCACACATATATCGTGTGGGAAAACAATGACCTTTTGTTTTGGGGATTGGAATTACAGTACATGGAACTAACAGCAGCAATAACAGAAGAACAAAATAATCCAATCGCTCCAAACAATTTAGTATAGGCCTTACATACAACATACATCAACGATCGTAATATTGAGGAATACACAAAAACCCTGTTTTTCCATCCTAAACTGCTAGACGTTTTATTGGAGTTAGTCCTATTATGTTAATAACCTCCATTTGAGAAATACGAGTAGTAAGATCAAAAGAAGAGACCACGTCCCCAAATTCATAAAAGTATTCTCTCTCTCTCTCTCTCTCTCTCTCTCTCTCTCTCTCTCTCTCTCTCTCTCTCTCTCTCTCATATATATATATATATATATATATATATATATATATATATATATATATATATATGTATATATATATATATATATATATATATATATATATATATATATATATATATGTATATATATATATATATATATATATATATATATATATATATATATATATATACATACACACACAGTTTATAAAGTACAGTAGTACCTCAGAGTACAAGTTTAGTTCGTTCTGAGAACGAGATCGCATTTTAAAATGCTCGTTTCCTAAAACAAGTTTTCCCATAAGAAATAAAGGAAAATCACTGAGTATTTCATATGTCCATAAATACATATATAGTATACACTATTCTTTTAAAGACTTTGTAATGGTAATTATTGCACAAATTTAACCATAAACATCATATATGAACAGAAATTATTAATTAAAAACATAAAATAGAAAAATAAATTGAAAATTAATTAGCACTTTACCTTTAAGGAGAGTCATGGCTGGTGTGAGGGAGACCAGAGAGGAGGAGGAGGAGGAGGAGGAGGAGGAGGAGGAGGAGGAGGAGGAGGAGGAGGAGGAGGAGGAGGAGGAGGAGGATGATAAGGAGGAGGAGGTGACTGCTTGGAAGGGGAATCTTCTTCCACAAGAACTTCAGGTAAATTATCAGTTCTCCTCTCTGTTGAACGACGTTCACTATCACTAATTGAATCACATAATTTTGGATATTTAGCATCTTTTTCTTTTGGAACTTATGTTCACATTTCACAAGGAACTTATCTAGAGACGACTGTTTCTTACCTTTCTTTAAAATAGCAATGGCAATGAGCTCGACCTGTCTAAGCTTTATCTGGGTGATGTGTGTCAATATAATTTAGCGGGGTTCCCCAAATTTTTAACATCTCACTAACTTCACATGTAGCCAGAGATCTTTTAGTCTGTAACACGCCCCCCCCCCCCCCTCCCCGGATGAAAACTCCTCCACATTATCTAGATGCTGCACCATATGTAATTCCAACAGCTGGTCGGTTGTCAGCTGCTCACTTTGCTCCTCAAGAAGATCGTTGATATCGGCCTTGTCCACCTCAAACTCCATAGTCTTTCCCGTAGACAATTTCCTCAACTGTCCCCTACATGGGTTTACATCCCACGTAATTGCATTCAATAACGCATTCAGGTCACAGTTTCTTCCTAGTAGAATTCGGGGTTCTAATGGTGACCTCTTCCCAGGCTTTATCAATGATCTTGAGGCAATTGAAAGAATGGAAATTGTCTTTCCAAAACTCTTGGAGGGTGAGGAGGGTTTATTTGACGACCTCTAAGTATCGCTGAAACATTTTGGGTGTGTTAAGTTTCTTATAAATCGAGGTCACTTACTGATCCATGGGCGGCACGAACCTGTTCCTAATACATTTGAACCCATCCATTAGGTCATCATTAAGCCCTGGTGGAAGGGCAGGAGCACTGTCCATAGCTAACGAGGCTTGGGGTAGGAGGTTCCTCTCCAAAAATTACTTATTGATTTCTGTACCAATAAACCTCATAGACTCATTTCACAAACAAAATGTGAGTCATCCAAGCTTTGTTTGACCGGCACATGATGTTCAGTTTCTTCTTCTACACCTTGCCCTTCTTAAAGGCTCGTGGATTCTTCGAGTTATACATCAGGGTGGTTTGATTTTGTAATCCCCAATGACATTACCACAGAACAACAGGGTTAGACACCCTTTTGTGTGCTTGTGATTGGAATTGCCTTATCTTATGCTGTAATGAAGGTTCTTTGGAAATTTTCTTTCAAACCAGACCGGTTCCATTGTAATTAAAAACTGGCTGCAATATGTAAGACTCAGAATACATGAGCCTTTTAAAACTGACAACGAATGCCTCTGCAGCCTTGACATTGGACCTCGCTATGTCCAATACAGTTTTTATCTTGAAATATTCAAACAACCTTGCCTGGCTCACCTTGACTGCACTTTATCTTTTTCTGTTGACGTACCTGGCTCCTTTTCCAAAAGGTCAACATGTAATATCTTTGCTTTCTCAAAAATAATGGTTTGGGTAATCGTATTAGCGAGTAACCACTTTTCATTAATCCAGATAGGCAGCATCTGTTCAATGTTACCGAGAACACCGTGACCGACGTTTCATCAACGAGAGCACACCTTTCACAACATCAAGTGTTATGAGATTTTCTTTTTAGGTCTTGAATAGAAAAGAATCTTTCTGCATATGCATCGCTAAAATCAATTCAATATAGCACATCTAAATGGCCACCTTATTTTCAAATGACAATTGCAACTCTTTCTTATCCCATTTATCATAAAACGTTAAATTTCCAATATATCCCACACTGAAGTAGAAAAAAAAACACACCATGATTTCAACATATCAAAAATAGATTCTTGATCATAAAAATTGAGTAAAATCATCTCTGTTATCTGATAACATATTAAAAGCCATACTGATTAGGGGTCAAGAGGACGACAAAATCCGACTTTATTAAAGACCAACATTTAAATTTCATCATAAACATGGATGGAGTAGGAAGCGAGAAAGGGAGCCACGAGTGCACTTCCCAGAAATGTCATGATACTCATAAAGATATAAAAGAATCCCGCAACTAACAATAAAGAATAACCGCTATTCTTGTTCAATGAGCACCATGGTATAAGAATTTCTTTTCTATTTATTGAAGCTGTTGAAGGAATAACTTGTACACACACACACACACACACACACACACACAAAACCACCACCTCACAGTGTACGACCATATGAAGTCATATCTCAATAAGGTATGCGTAGCAAAGATGGTCACTGCAGGGTAGGGAAACAAAAACGTATATACTCTTACTACGCAGTCAATTCCCACTTACGAAAAGTATATCATGTGATATATCAAAGAAAGACCCATGATGAAGGGAAAGGAAAGTATAAAAAATTATTTAATCAACATCTAACATTAAAGAAAAAATTGCAGCAAAAATGCAAACGAGGTTTCCTCCGTGGGAAATCATTTATGGATCTCGCGAGTGAATGAAAAATGACATGAAATGGAAAGGGAAAAAGAACGGACGCTGGTGTGGAACAAGAAATTATTGGACTTTTCCAATGTAAGATATCAATAGAATGAGCGATATACTAGTGTGAACATTAGGGATCTGGTTCAATATCATAAAAATTGAAATTTGAAAATTATTAGAAAATTTGAATACCATGGATACCCACTTAAAATCAATAATGATTAAAAATGATAACACCGTTACTATCGGCAACGAGAAAAAGAACTCATGAATCAATATTTTAATGTACGGATTACTTATTAGTTACAAAACCATTCTGTCACTGATAAAAAGGATTATGGCACCATCAGCTTGAATTCAACGTTTTTTTTTTCTTTTTTTTTAATAGGTTATCTCTTTTATGCAGGCTAATTTGAGCAGAGACCCATTCAGTTGACATGAAAGCTAAATCTAATGTTAAAACTGGTATATAAAAAAAAAGATTTATTCAAACATCGTCCATGGCAGGAGACTAAAGAAGTGGAATATTTTAAACGCCAAAGGCATTCTTTGTTTAAATATAAAACATAAATGTTATATTAAGAAGGAAAAGAAACTGATGGATCCTTAAATTATTTCTAAACAATGCAAACGGGACGTTACTGACTGCATCCTCTTGGATCCATTCAGGACCCACACAGTGACTTGATCCATTCAATAAGTATTTGTTTATGAAACCTCCATAGCTGCAAAAACTATCGCCTTCCTCGTACCGAAAATGACAGACGGTGGAAGGACGAAACCTACATTTCAATATAAACGAAATCTGCACTGATTGACCAAATATTCAAAGCTATAACGAAGGATCAAATGTTTATCGGAAATAGCCTCATAACGGAATCGGGGACTAAATTTCAAATGTTATACATTGGAGAAATGCATGCACGCTCTGTTGCCTGTCCAGTCCAGGAAAAAGTATACAAAAGGAACTGAGAACCAGTTGCAATTAGATTCCAACTTGCATAATGGCAGTGTCACAAGAGCACGTCTCCAGCCATCTTTCAGCATCCATCCGGCAAATTTTGGACAAAAAGTTCAATGGTTGAATGATTAACTCGAATGACCTAGTTCCATAGATTGGTGCCACCCAGCTGGTGACAAAAATAATTATATCTAAGATCTCCCTTGCGGAGTATCAGTTTAACAGAGTTACACAATTTCGATTGTATACAAACTTAGCACATAGCTTGGCGAAAATTATGAGAGGTGCCTGGAAACGCGACCTTGGTCTAAAAAACTTCGTCACAAGCGACGGAGATAGCAGAAAGAAAGCTGTTTTTACGTTTCTATGCAAAAGAACCGATCCTGCTGATGGCTTCCGGCTTGACAGGACTATCTCGCCGACAAGTTTTAAAATAAAAACATTCTAACACAAGTTTTATAAACTTATTTTCCTAATTTAAACTTAAACATTGTAGAGTTGAAAATAAAAGTAGGTCCATCTAAATTGGTGCTACTATAGCGTGAGGTCTACCACACACTAGCGTGAGATCTACCTCCCGTTAGTACTATAGCGTGAGGTCTACCGCTGAATTATTCGTCCCTCATAGAAAAAAACACATTTCATACATTTGTTTAAGCAATAAACACTTAATTTAAACATATCTTAAAAATGACTTAAATAGATAATTGGATTTCTAATTACATTAAAAAAAAAGGAATAAAGGTAAAAATAAACATGTTATCATATATTTCCATACATTTATTATAGCGATACTCTCTTCGTACATCAAACATGTTATCATATATTTCCATACATTTATTCTAGCGATACACTCTTCGTACATCAAACAGGTTATCATACATTTCCATACATTTATTCTACCGATACACACTTCGTACATCTCCTAAGAATGACACAAATAGATCATTGGAATTTTTTCTCATCACCTTCCAGCAAAAATGATCAAGATGAGACTGGAACAGCTGACGACCAACACCTCGCATTAATCTCTTCAGAATCATCGTTTTAGCGTCTAACCACGATCGCTCAATTGCCTGTGTGTGTGCTCCTGTCGCTGGAACCACATAATATTGCTGGTGGTTCACTGTAGAATGCTGATATCGATGATATCTCTTTTAGGCCGAGGGAAAAACTGATTTAGGAGCTCAATTTGCTTCCTTTTATATGGGCAGGTCACGTGGACAGGTCACGTTTTTTATGGATTTGGGCAGTTCATATGTTCGGTGGTTAGGTGCGGGGCTCTGGGACTCTTTATCTGGGTAGGCGATATATGGCGGAAGACCTCACACTATAGTAGCCCCTCTAAACGGTATCGTTCAAGATTACCGCTGCTGCTAATTGGTTCCACACTTGCTAGGAGGCCTACTTTCTCATTCAAAGCTTTAAAATAAATCTATTGCAAGTTTTAACGCATTTTACTAGCTTTAGACTTGAAACAATCAAGAGAGTTGAAAATAAAAGTATATAACCTGTTGTTTCATCAACCTAGTTATATAGCTCAAGACTGCTACCACTGCTAATTGCTTCCAGCCTTGTCATGTCTTTCACATCTCAAGGCTTTGAAATTAACATATTCTAATTATGAATTAGAGTACCAGAATTGTGATAAACATTATTGCTCAGCTATCGAAAAACACTTTCTATAAAATATACACTTTATACAAAAATATAAAATAACTTGCTTTAAATTGGTACATAATTGAAATGAACTAACTAATATTATCTGAAAGAAAATTTATATGGAATATGAAAACACTATAAACAGAAATTCAGGGTGTCAGTGCAGCAAACTTACATAAATCACTGGGGCTTTGAACTTCATTCTAATTCAATTTCTTATTCAATATTTAATTCTATTTCAAATAGTTTTGGAATGTCAGTTTTAATTATGAATTGATTTAGCCTGATTTTTTCTTGATCTTTACTTAGTGTATTTACTTATTTAGGCTCAAACGATGGATAAAGATCTTTCGAAAGGTAATAAATAATCATGATTATCAAACTTCTGGTGACCTTATAATTTAAACTCACGATTTCCACGGAATAAATTAATAGTCAATCTTCTCAAGGTAGTTCCATTATCATATTTTTCTAGCTTTAGACTTAAAAACTGTAGAAAGGATTTTAAAATAAAAGAAAATATATAGAATATAAGTAAAAAAAAAAAAAAAGAAATGTCTACCTAACGTAATAATTGCTAATAATATAAGTACCCTCATGCACACGAACTTCATTCTTTCAGATGAATTACCTACAAACTGCATAGTAGGTGATTTTCTTTTAGTTCTGGAATAACAATGAAAACAAAAAAGCCAGTTGGGGCTGAACAGAAGCTATGCTGCAACGAAATACTGTAACACAAATGAAAAAACAAGTGTTAAGTAATACATGGAACTAAATAAACCGATAAAATTATTGGTTGCAAATAGTGTCTACTGTAAATCTAAAGCCGCCATACACGCTCACTCCAAATTGTCAGTATGTAAAGACTAGGCTAGACTATTCGGTGTGTGTAGGCAAAGGGAAAGTGAGCCCTAACCAGAGAGAAGGATCCAATGTACTACTATCTGGCCAGTCGAAGGACCCAATAACTCTCTAGCGGTAGTATCTCAACAGGTGGCTGGTGCCCTGGCCAGCCTACTACCTTGTAAGTTGGATTGAACTAAAAGACTGAAGAACTGCATTCCTATCCAAGCACTATTCACATCGGCTTGCAGATATAGTTTCAATTCTTCTTGTGATTTTGTGGAGAGAGGACAGCCATGGCCATTCCTCTCTACTTTGACCCGTGTAAATGGGCATATATGCCAGAAGATATAGACACTTTTTCTGAGCACAGCTGATGTGCTGGTAATGATGTTAACTAAGAAGAAACACAAATGAGAAAAAAAAATGATAAAAGACTGTTGGTTGTAAAGACAACAGCTATCTTACATGACGATTTAGTCAGAATTATTATTTGAGAAGGGAGACTGGTTTAATTATCTTGGATGGATCATGAAGCATTTTTAGAATTGATCTCCATAATAAAACTCTTCATAGAAAAACAAGATAACTTTATGAGAAAATTCATATCAGCCAATGAGAGGTTGATAGCCACATTGAGATTCGTTCACCATCATCATTTCTGCCCAATCACTAGGAAAAATTATACCCGAAACATCCAAAGCAGTATGGACTTCACCGCAGAAGGAATATTTGAAGGCAAGCAAGTTTCAAACCAAAAACAAATATCTCCAATTGAAGAACTACGTATAAAATATATATGATAATAGCTAACCAAATTTTCTATCATTAAGCTTCACATCACATAATCATGTGTGCATACATCCTATATTATAAATACACACACACACACACACACACACACACACACACACACACACATATATATATATATATATATATATATATATATATATATATATACAACCATATTTCAATGGATGGCAGAGTTAAGTTATTGTTGATGATTCACAATTTGAAATATACATCACGCGTCTCAACACACGATGAAAAAGGTTGTCACAGAAGGGTAGTTATTGGGTAATCATTAAGTCCCTTATTTTACACCACAGGTTAGTCTTTCAGTAGAAACTATAATAGGCTCATATGCGCTGAAACTGTCTTGCAAACCTCTAGTTTGACAGTCTAACTGACGTTTGGAGTGAGCAAGTATGGGCCCATATGGGCTCCCCCTAGAGATGCAACTAATATCCTAGTGAGCGATAGCGGAACGTAAATCTAGGGTATTTCCTGGGATTTAGAATATAGCAAGTACACACAAAAGATCACATTATTTAAGTAATTGCTAAATAAGACAACAATGAAACAAACTATCAAACTGGAAAAGAAAATCGTGCAGATTAAGCATGGGATTGTAGCCGTCAAGAATTGCAAAGGACCAAACGAAAGTAGATGGTGGAATGCCTCAGTGACATCCAAGAGAAGCGCCTCCAAAGCAATACTATAACTCAGGGTTAAAATGCATGAAACGTGTTGTCTTCAAATTAGGTAGCCGATGTAAACTTCTCAATGACAACTGACTAATGATGAAAAAAATTCAAATACATAAATGAATGAAAAAGCGATGAAAGCTTATTTTCCAAAGCAAAAACATCCGACAAACATTAAAAATCATCAAATGTAGCCAAGACAAAAGCTCAAAGGGCAAAGACAACTTTCCTTTCGGAGACGTAGGCCAAAGGGACTTTACTGACGGACATTTTCCAAAAAGATGTGAACACTCAAACATGTTACAGAATATCCAGCCAAGAACATTTAAATATTCGACACCATGCTGCAATAAGCAAAAGCAACATAGACAAAAAAATTCTGGAATCAATGATTAGTGAAAAACTTTATGGAATTGCATTTTAAATAATCTATTTTGCATTTGTTTGTTTCTATTGATGACATTCAGTTCTCCGTTTTTCTAATGATGTTGGTTTCACAGCAATACTTTTTTTATTGTATTAATTTCAAATTAATATGTTTTATTTGCCAATCTTAATAATCTAATTTAACTTTGATTTTATAATTTGTTAGATTGTTTTTAATGTGAATTGCTTGAATTTCATTTCTGACCATGGAAGTAATCCTGCTGATTGCGAAACGCTGGCAATTAGAAATAAATTTTTTAGAAGCATCTGATTTCATTACCCAACTCCTTATGATATACATACTTATAAACATAGTTTTTTTCTTTTTCATATGGTTTATTATCTACCAGTTTAACTTTGTTACTAAAATGATTCCTTTGCAAAAAATAAATAATTAAATTGATGGAGATTTTACATGTACACACTCGCGTTCAAATAATTAGTTTGAGCATTTATAAAACCAAACTATTTGATTAGTTGAGCATCTACTATATATAGTCAAACAATTTGACCAGATTACTGTGATTTTAAGATAGTAAGTCTGGTATGAAACAGGTGTTTACCTAGTTGCCCAGCTTTATTCTTCTACTGCCAAGTTTAAACATTTTCTACCCATCGTTTTCTTTTGTTCAAATTTCCATTAAGAGCACTTTAACCACTCTTGCGCTAAAATAATTTTCCATCATTTTTTTTTTCATTTTATACTTTTTTTTTTTTTTTACTAGACCTGCACAGGCTTCCGGAGCTACGTAAAATGTTGCTTTATTTGTTACTGCAGATGCTTTTCACTGGCTACTATTTTCCATGCAAAGGCTCATGCTAAAATGGTTAATAAGAAAAACTCATCATGATAAAAAGAGAGAAACGAATCATGAAATAATCCACTTTCAGAAAATTATGAGAACATATTTTTTCGTTTACGGCTTTTCAGGTTTAAATGACGTAATTGCTCTTCTCGAAAACCCGGAGAAGAGAAGCAAATCTGCCGCTTTACTCACCTCAGACAAAATATTTCCAAAAATGTATGACTCATAAACTGCAACTGCCTGTTACGTAATGCTAAGCCATTCATAATCTCCTTTCACCTTTTGGGAAACTTTTGTTTTTGCAGTAATATTATATCTCCCAGACAATACATTGCTATAAGCTACCTTCCATTAATACGTAAAAAAAAATCCAAATTTGCATGATTCTCATTTCCCTTTTTTCTGTTTTTCTTTTTTTGTAGCCTTTGAAATTGCCAAATGTTTAATAAATAAATGGCGGCCTCATATAACTCACAATTTATTAACAAGTATTTCAAGAATGCCTTCAGACACAAGAAGCTACATGGAAATGAAGAACCATATTCATACCTTGTGTGTGTATTTTTATTGAGTATCAAATCCTAAGATTAAGCTATTCCATTCTAGAATATCTTAGCAACTTCGGCCGTGAAATTTACCCTAATTAAATACGCCTACTAAGCAGTTATGTTGCAAGATCAACAATTTAAACAAATCACTATTTCTGAGCTTAAGTAATGCTTACAACAAGAAAATATAAAATTTACCTAATCAAACTGAAGACAAGAAGTGGAGAACAGCCCATGGGTCACCAACTCCGCGAAGATTTTATCTTCGTTCGCCCTATAAACTCTTTAACCACCTAGGGGCTAGACGCATCGTCAAAAAGCCCCTGTCCAGAGAGAAGCGCCGGGCAATCTAAAGAAGAAGAAGAAGAAGAAGAAACTCTTTACTTAGTTGAAAGGTGATAACACCTTAATAGGAGCTATAGGATTCTTAGTTCCAATCCATTTTCTCATCATTTCTTCTTTAGGATCAAAGTTAATTCCCGACCACGATATTGTCAAGTGAATATAAGGTAGATCCAAGAATGGAGACCAAAGCAATTCACCTTTTCCAGGTTATTCCAGAAAATATTGACAACAAAAGAGAACTTCCAGGAGACGAAATTGCCTGTATATTTACACCAACGCCACTTTCACGCAGCTTCATTGCACCTTCATGACCGAGAATGACCAACAATGGCGGAACTGACATTTTATGTACGTCGAAACATCGCGTGTGTGTAGAGAAAGGCAATATAGCGTAGTAAACATACACTGTCACCAAGGTTTAGGCCCACTATCGTTCTGGAAAAAAAAGTTTTACATTCATTTATCTCTCGACCTTACTGCCTTTGACAGACATAATATACCAGCGACTCATTCCGGAGAAGAAAAATCTCTTATTTTCTGCCTAAATAAAAGGGTGATGAAAAATATGTTAGTTACATTTTCTTTTACTGTACTATTGCCCAATCCACGAGGCAAACCCATGAGAAATACGTCCAGACAAACAATAAAGGACAAAGATCACCAGCTAACATTTCAGCATAAGAAGTCAAAGGTCGTGAAAACAAAACTGGGGTAAACTAACGAGGCTGATCCCACTCCCGAGGGTGAGGTATTTATTAAAGATAACCAATAATATTTGTGTGGTGATATTCCGCTGTCAGGTAAAAATCCTAAGATCATTTGAGACAGGAGGAATGGACACCTTCAATTATATCGATTCTGGTACCCGACTTATTATCCATTTTTGCAAAGAATGTTATAAGATAATACCATTAGGAATTTATAGTTTCAAGTAGCATAAGTATCAACAGAGAAATTATCAGTTTCAAATGAAATAAAAGTTAATTACAAAGCGTACATTAATGTGAAATTATATATGCCAAATGTGGACGAATTATGGAAAATGTGTGTGTGATCTGTCGACCATCTGTCACTTATCAATAAAAATGTGAAATTCTCTGCTGTTATTCACCTATATTTTACAAAATGAAAGATTTCATCTTTAACCCGATAAATCAATTAACAAATACATAATTTGATCGTTCCATTTACGCCTATCCTGATCTTTGACAAAAAAAATGGAAGAGAGATTTTACAAACAAAATTTATTCCTTCGTCACAATGACCGTATGATCATCTGAACAATACCAGAATTGTGCACATACTAGTATATTCGATCTGGTGAATGAACAATTAGAAGCGAAAGAAATTAAATTGCATTCGCAAAATCTCCTGAGATTAAGAAAACGACCTGCCAATAGACTCCCTATTCATTCTCACAATAGGAGTCGCTTATTACGAAACAATGACTATAGACATAACGGTCTCCAGAAATACTGGAAAAGAGATCCTCAAAATATTCTTTACCTATCAAATATTTAATGTCATTAATTGTCTGTTTATCTTTGATTTGTTGTCTTTTTACCTCCTAACGTCTATTGGCTAATGTCTATTTCCATGAAGAGGAACTTCACTTACAAATTAAATTAAAAGTTTGTTTTTAGAAATCAAAGAAAAAATAGCAAATGCTTTCTTTCATTAAAAAAAAAACCGGTTTTATAGTAAAAACTTTTTTTTTAAATTCACAACGTTTTGCCTTTTTTTATTCCTCTGGCAAGAGACAAAATATAAGGCAAAGCCGGGTTAAAACACACGCAGAGAGAGAGAGAGAGAGAGAGAGAGAGAGAGAGAGAGAGAGAGAGAGAGAGAGAGAGAGAGAGAGAGAATAATTGGCGTAACAAATCACTTGTAATACAAAATTAAATAAATTTTTCTGTAGTTAAAATGGTTATCGGGTTGAAACCTGATGGCACATGTTGCCGATTTATCATTTACACAATAATCCACAATCAATATCACTAGTTTAATTCCTTTTCATCTAATTGATATAATCATAGGGGGTACTTTATAAAAGAAATATTCCACAGTTAAAGGCAATCCAGGATTACATACAATGGTCGAAGCGTTTAATACGGCAGATTAATAATCAAAACCGACCAAAGACAATGACGGGAACTATAAGCCTCCAAAGCTATATTTTGCCGCCACTTTGAAAGGATCAACTATCAAAGACTCACATCCATCACAGGGACATAAACAGAACGGAGATTAATAACTTACTGCCTCCTTTGATCCCATATATTCACCATAAAATACTAAAGCTTCAAACGTTGCAAAATACGGAAAAAAATATTACTACAAAAGAAACAAAAACTGGTATTGTTGAATGGGTTCGCTGGGAAAAATATATGAATAATGCATTAAAGGCTAAAAAAATCTTTATCACATTATTTTCCAGTTACTTACTCTGACTTGGGAAATAAACTGACATCAACCTTAGTTCCCTTTCGTTTCGTTATCTGACAGAATATAAACAGCAATCCCAAGGAAATGAAACTGAAAGAAACTAACGACCTTCTCCAGTCTAAACGTAAGTTGGTCATTGTCACACAAGATGCTCAACTGAAATTTTCTTTAACGTTGCATATATATATATATATATATATATATATATATATATATATATATATATATATATATATATATATATATATCTCATGTGTATGTGTGAAGAAGAGTTGAACATGAAGGGGTTGTGGAGCCTATTTAGAGAGGAAATGCTCGCAATAAGACAGTAAGTGCCTATTCCTGAGAGCTGTGAGCAATGACAATCAAGTTTTCCCATGTGGTGGGGGAACTAAATGGAACCGCCATGACGGGAAAGAATAATACCGGTATCGATTCTATGGGTTTGGAATATACGTGGATGTAGATCCCGAGATAAATATATAGAAATTGCTTTGCTTCGGAAGAAAATAAATGTTTTGGCTGTTGTGTGACAAGAGTGTGAGCGATAAATAAAGACTGTACGAGGTATAGGGTAGCTGGAAAGTGATGAGCTTGAGATGGGACTAGCGTTTGTAAAGTAAAGAACACAATGAACAAATATACATTATATATATATATATATATATATATATATATATATATATATATATATAATATATATATATATATATATATATATATATATATATATATATATATAACATATATGTATATATTATACATACACACACACACACACACACACACATATATATATATATATATATATATATATATATATATATATATATATATATATATATATATATATATATATATATAATTATACATATATATACATACACATACATATAGGCCTACATGTATATATACATACATGTATATGTATATATATAACAACAAATGCAGCCGTTTCTAGTTAACTACGGGACAAATAGTATGGGTGGATATGACTTGTACATCTTTGCTGATCATGGCGATACATAAACCATTAAGCCCAAGAGCTCCAACAGGGAAAAATACCCCAGTCACTAAAGGAAAGAAACAAATTATATGAGAAGTAATGAATAATTAATTTAAAACACTTGAAGCTCAGTAAAAACGTTAAAATTGACCTGTCATTTATAAACAACGAGGAGAGACTTATGTCAGCCTGTTCAACATAAAAACATTCCCGGAAAGTTAGAACTTTTGAAGTTCCACTGATTCTACTACCGTATTAGGAAGAGCATTCCACTCACTAGGCACAGCAGGAATAAAACTTCTAGAAAACCGTGTAGTATTAAGCCTTATGATGGAGAAGGCTTAACGATTAGAATTAACTACATACCAAGTAATACGCACAGGATTGTACAGTCTGGGAAGATAAAATGCAAAAGAAGGTCAGAATTATTAAAAATCTTATCCAACATGCATAAAAAAACTAACTAAACGATGTTCCCAGAGATTAATATCTAGATCAGGAATTAAGATATATTAGACAGCAAGATTCTGTCCAACAAATTAAGCTGAGATTCAGCATGTGAATAAAAGACAGTAGAACAATACTTGAAAAAAGGTAGAATGAAAGAATTAAAACATATCTTCAGAATAAAGATCACCAAAAACCATAAGACTTTATGAATAAACCTAATTTTTGTGCAATTGAAGAAATAAAGACCAATTGTATTTCTCAAAAGTAAATTTCCAATCGAGAATTACACCTACATTTTAAAGAAGTCCTAGAGTTAAAGAAAGATTATCAATGCAGAGATCTGAATGTTGACCAATTGTCCTCGACCTACTTATAATTATGCTTTGAGTTTTGTTAGGGTTTGCCTTCATGCATCATAATTAGCACCAGACACTAATTTTAGCTAGATCCTTATTAAGGGATTCAGCAACCCCAGATTTTGGAGATGGAATTGAGGCAAAGAGTAGTATTATCTGCATATGCACTGATCTAGTTTTCTAGGCCATGTGTATATAGTATGAAAAGTAATGGACCAAGAATACTACCTAGAAGAACACCCGATATCCCATTCCTATACTTACTATGGTGCACATAAGCAATAAGTCTTTGCAATCATTATTTAAAAAATTAATAACGATGCAGAGAAAAGACCCACCTACTCCCAATTGTTTGAGCTGGAAACAAGGGTCTCCTGATTAATTAACACTGCCAAACTCAGCACTAAAATCAAGGCCAATCATACGAACTTCCTGACTACAATCAAGGTATTTTTGTACAGCATTGGAGATTGTAAAGACATCACATGCTCCAAGTCCTTTGGTTAAACCAAACTGCTAACAAGAGAACATGATGACCTTCAGTATACCTATTTAAACTTTTTGGCAACAGAAGTTCAAAAACTGTAGATAATAGGGAAGTTATGGAAATTGAACGGTAAACAGCTGGGCTAGAGCTACCATAAACACAATTACCTAATGAAGTAAAATTGCCAATTCTCTAACAAGCACTGAAAAAAAAACGTCTTGCTAACTTGCGCAAAATAACAGAAAACGTATTGACAAAAAGTTGTATTCATTTCATCGTTTATTCTCATGTAAAAAAAAAAAATTGTGAAAGTCAATTAATACTAACTCACCAAAAGCCGCCTTACAAGTCTCAATATCAGCAGTCGAGTGCCAATCTGCTGCTCGAAACTATTACAATACATCAATAGTACAATTTTCCCTGTATTTTCTTATTCATCTTTCCTATTTTTACCCAATTTTACATCCATTTAATCTATGGCATGAATTTTTTTACAAAGCCTTATTTGCTCTAAAGGATACCAGTTTTTCCAAGAGACACTTTTCGTGTTACCGCAAGAGACATTTTTCTCATCACTAATTGATCATCTGTATTTTTCATGCATCATGACTTTATATGGAATTTTTCATTTCATAGACTTCATGTTAAGAACCAAATTCTTTTCTCCAGTATAATATCTTCCGAGAGAGAGAGAGAGAGAGAGAGAGAGAGAGAGAGAGAGAGAGAGAGAGAGAGAGAGAGAGAGAGAGAATTAAGGAATATACGTACGTACTATAAAATTCTCTCTCTCTCTCTCTCTCTCTCTCTCTCTCTCTCTCTCTAGAGAGAGAGAGAGAGAGAGAGAGAGAGAGAGAGAGAGAGAGAGAGAGAGAGAGAGAGAATTAAGGAATATACGTACGTACTATAAAATTCTCTCTCTCTCTCTCTCTCTCTCTCTCTCTCTCTCTCTCTCTCTCTCTCTCTCTCTCTCTCTCTCTCTCTGATCTGTTTCATTCAAAACCATTGCTTTCATGCCACTTCTTCTTTGCGTTTATGAACAGATAAAAAGTCATTGAAAAGAGGTTAAAAGCGACACCCTTCGCGGAGATTTACTCCATTTGAAACGAAGCAAATGGGGAATGAAAATAGGACATGATAGAAATTAATAAGATAAGATAAAAGACGAAGCCTGAAAGTGTAAGTTTGATAATGGAATAATTGTTGGATGAATGCACTGTGCACATATGTCTGCATAGCTGCTGGTTTTTATATCCTTGTTCCTTACTGTCTTAGTGAATTAGTTTGACACAAATGAACTCGCACATTTTCGTATTTACGCGGTCGTTTCTCAAAAGTCTATTCTCTTGGCGGTTTGCCTCTTTACCTCACAGTTATATTTCATTCTGTGGAATTCTATTCAAGACAATAATTACACTTCTGGGTTTGCGGTAACAACAACAACAACAACAATAATAATAATTTTCAAAATTCTTGATAATCTTTAACACTTTCAAATGCTCAAAAATGAAATGGTTAAACAATGGTCTTGAGTGGGGATTTGATTAAGAGACTTAAGTAAACACCAGTAAAGTAGTGGGAAGATTCAAACAAGACGAGAATTAACAAATGAAAACTAACTGTCTAATAAATTATCATCATTCCAAAAACTTAGTAAACTAAATTAACATGTACCTCAAAAATTAATGTTCAAAGTAGTAGCTTTATCACATCAGTAAGCTATGTTACTAACAAAGGCTTCCAGAAAACTAGAATGCACTTGTGAAAATTAAATCATAAAACACGAAGGGTTTTGAGCTTACATTTCAGAGTAGAGTCCGACCCAAATGAAATCACGGGGTTTTTCAATCACTTCTTCGGGATCCCTGATATAAGAAAATAATCAAATTTATCCAGGACCAAAGAGGATCATGGTTTGGGAACGAAGTTTGCTTTGAGGCGCCTCTACTGGGCTTCGGACTCTTGCCACGGTCGTCATGGTGCTCTCATTCCCTTCCTTCCATCCCATCATCATCTTTCATATATTAACCTTACCTCTTTCACATCCATATTCCACTTACGGGCTGCTAGTAATTTGGCAAAAGCCAGTGGTTCCCTTAGAGGGAGGCAATCTAAATCCATCCTCCCATTCATCACGGTGACCACCAACGTCATTAATATCAAGGGAACGTTATTTCATTCTACAATACGCGCAAACAACTTTCGTTTACTCCTGCGTGTTCAAATTGGTTTTCATTTTCAACCTAAACTATGAAACCTACACAGATTACTGTGGCATTACTTCTCCAGAGACTAGAAACTGGAGGACTGTCCTTTGATTACCTCCCTTAACACACAAATACGAACGTATTGAAAATGCAATGAGAACAGCCATTTAAGCGACATGTGAATGAACAAATGACCTTATACAGTGTTTCACTAAAATGCCGAGACATAAATTACACTAAAAAAATACAAGATGTCAAATCACATTTCTGAAGATTGGTTTAAATAAAAAAAAAAAAAATCCAAGCGATGCAAATTCTGCTGCACCTTATTAATATTCACGATACCCATAAATCATCGCCATGAATCCAATACAGATTTTTCAAAACGCCATCGATTTATGAAATTATTTGAAACTACAACAACCTTCATTTAAGCGATTCGTAACACGCTGAAATCAATCAACTGAACATATGTGCCGTCGAAAACCACAATTTCGTGACATCTGAAATATTACCGATCTTTTCACACAAATATCCTAAAAATACAGACTCACGTCTTTGCCCGACAACAACGTTTTCCCCAGGGATATATTTTGCTCTGAGCGAATCCCAAGAAAGAGGTAATCACTTTTTGATTGCGTTCGCTTCTCACCCAACGATTACCACCACACGTTTGTATCTGCCGCTGTGAAAAAAATACCTTTAAACTAAGAGATTTGCTACTTGAAATAATAGAACGTTCATTAATAAACATCAGGGAAATCTTGTTCTCAAAACTTACAGAACGTTAACGTCTATGAATAATCATAGCTTGCTACAATATTACAAATTTTTTTCAAAAGTATAACCCAATAGCAATGTTAAATATAATCCTCTCTCCAACCAAAACACCGAAACTATTGGTAAAGCGTAAATGATAGCCAAACGCTTTCCTATAAGCCTACCTAATAACGCCCCATGAAAAAAAACTTTATAAAGGAATCAGTAGAGGCTTTGTGGAGGGTATGAAGAGTGAATGGTACTAAAGTTGTAGAAATGAGATTTAATCACGGAAGAAAATCACATGCTATACCACTTAGGCTGGAGAGTAACTTGTCCCGTGTGAAAATGTTCTGAGACTGTGGTAAGAGGGCAGGAAGAAATATTGGGATAAGAGTCCAAGGTGGGAATCTGTGGAAGGATTGTTGACATTTGAAGTGGGGACGTTTAGTATATTACCTCATGTAAATAATTAATAGGGTATGGAATGTAAAGATACATAGAGAAATATTGGCAAAAAATTATAATTGACTAGATGGTTCAGCCATGTTGAAAGAATGGATGTCAATAAGGTTGCGGAAAAAGTACACTTGTCACAAGCGGTAGGAGGAACCAAGGTAAAGAGAGGAAGGGCGAGAGGGAGGCCTACAAATTATCCCAAATATAGATGTGGAAGACGCAATGGAAGCGAACGAATTTAATAACCAGGTAGCAAAGGAGTTTCATAACAAAATGGCTTTGAACAATATCATTATAATGAAAGTTGCGTAATTAAATGCAAACCACCCAGAAAGACCCGAGCTTTATTAAATATTAATCTAATAAAGACCTAAGTAACATGTCCCTGTAATATTGTTGAAAAAATAATAGAAATCAGAGAGAAAACAAAGAAACTTAACAAAACACTGAAAATCATTCGGGGTCTAAGTTCCCCTCTCGTGGATTCGCGGATAAAACCATTGATCCTTTCAAGTGGCGTCATTCAAACATTCCGAATTTCCCCGATTTCTTCAGCACTTCATTAGATTAATGTTTTCGCTGAGAATCTTCCTCATCATATATTAGTTGTTAAGAAAATAGACTTTCTTCCTTGTTAAAAACTGAATAAACAAAATCTATTATAACATCCTTTCACATTTCTTTCGAGTTTGCCTAGGGATCGATTCTCGTGAAATCCATTTTTGGCAAAAGGCTTTCTACTAAAGTCGAACCAATCGACGGTGGGTGGGTATTGAAGGGCACTCTCAGCCATAATGTTTCGCATCGAACGTCAAAATATTTCGGACATTTTAGCGGACAGAAAACATTAAATGGTGACATGAACGAACATTCCGGCTAATGCAGCATAAACCACTTACAGGCAAATTTAGGTGGTTTGCCTTTACTTGTCTTTCTGGTCTTTTTCCTTGGTTTCCTGATTTTATCTATATTGTATAAAGTCATGAGTGCCCATCCCATCATCTCTGGTAATAATATAGCCAGCAGAAATCTAGAAGAAAATGCACACGAGAAAATGAAATTAGGAAAAAATGCCTTCGCGCATTTATTAAATGATCAGTTAAGAAAATCAAACTTAACACAAATAACTAGGAACAAAAATATATATCTAAAGAGATATATCAGTAAATAGAAGTAAGCTCTGCAACGATACTTTAATCATGGCCAATATTAACTCGTTAACTTACAATTCAAAACCAACGCCACGCTATCAACTGAGCCACAAAAGTAATACGATGGAACCCGAGTACTTACAGTGTACCAAAGAAGATAAACCATGCCCCGCCAAGCTTCACGATTTGTCAGTACATGATATAGAGCTGTTGATCTATCAAATAAACATTTTCACGCAGAGTTTTAGTTTTCCACTAATCTTTACACTCCACTTTATATTCTTAACAATGAAGCATTAATGCGCAAGCTCATTAGAGAGCACCCCTACATTCTTTTCTACAAAACCTATCATCGATTTTATTGTCATTATGTCTTAACTCATCAAGGCTTATTGCCGTTAGATATTCTTTATCACCGATGGATGAGTTTCAAAAGTTTAACCTCCAACGTCTCGTTCCTCTTTCTGCAAATACCAAATCTATCGCTTCCAAAGGTGTGTAAATCATTACAGGCTATTACCAGGTACTACAGTAGAGCCCATTCTGGCAAAATGGCAGCTGAACATAATAACAGCAACAACAACGGAATCTTAATAACTTAACAAGATTGATCGTTATTACCATTACTTCTCACCCCCAACATGAAGTTCGTTCTTGCTGCTTTTCTTATTCTCTTCCGAATTTTATCTTAAATAAATTCGAAGTCTTAGGAGATTGAGCCGGTTTCAAGGCGCTAACTATGCAACAGCAGAGCTGTCTCCACGAATACGCATTCACTTATATAAAAATCTCCAGCTCGGGAAATATTACGGAACAGGTTCCATTTCCTTTATGTCAATATATCTCGAGGTGAGCTATAATGTATCTGGGCAGAGAGATTTCCATCTATCCCATAGTTATATTAGTGCGAATCTTAAAATATATAAGAAAATAATTAATCTGCAGGGAAAACAAAAAGTGGACTCTTTGTTGTATGTTTTCATACGACAAAATATTCGTAAAAAACAAGTGAAGATTTACTGGAATTTTGAAGAAGTCTCTAGTTATCGTTGTTCGTTTTTTAAATATGTCCCTGTTCATTTGGCAGGAAAAAACGCAATTAACGGTTGAACAAACATCAATAGTAATAGAAAATGAAAGTGAGAAAGAACAAAAATGGAGAGCAAGTTATAGTAGTAAATACTTTAAGCAATATTTGTGATAAAATAATGCAATCCAGAATTTAATAATAATAATAATGATCACGTCGCTGTATGTATGTATGTATCTAAACCTTTTATGAGTGGGGACACCTTAACGTAGTGAAAGGGTTTGCGTATCGTCATAATCAGCAAAACTAGACTAACCAGGGCCTCCCATACCAGGTTGGTTTGACAGTCAGACAAAAATCTCCCAACATCACCAATCCGCAATGGCCCGTGTGGTGATGAAAACTGGCCAAACCCCAGACATTAATGACATGTCTGAGGCCTTTGTCCTGCAGTGGACAAGAGACGGCTGCACTTATTGTTGTTTTATATATAAATAATATATATATACATATATATGTAAATATCAACCACAAATGGTATTTATTAACAAATTTAACTTTGGAATATATATCCACTGGAAATCATTTTATGATAAATGTTAATGTTTCGGCAAGGACTGGAAGCTATGCGTCCGAGTCAAAGCAATCCACAGCTGTTAACTCTACCAATGACCTTTAAGAGAGTTGGCTCATTGGTAGAGTCTACTGCTCTGGATTACTAAACCAGCAAGTCATTTATCATAAAAGAATTTCCAGTTGATATATTCCAAAGGTTGAATTTGATATCAAATCCCATTTATGGCTGGTATTTACAT
>NC_090727.1:7182594-7200094 GCF_036898095.1 Palaemon carinicauda | reverse complement strand
CATCAGGGCTCCAAAAGGTACTAGAAGACTTGGAATACTCAGGCCTACATGGCTGAGGTCTATTTAGCGTGAAGTAGGAGATAATGAATGGAGGTCCTGATTTAAATGCTCAAGATATAGACAGTTGGCGAAATCTAACCGAGGCTCTTTGCGTCAATAGGGGTAGGAGGAGATGGTGATGATGATGGACAGTTAGGAAAACTTCCTATTCCAGAGATCGGAAGATTAAGAACTGTACACCTATATATTATTCATACTACTTTGGACAAGCTATTTTTTCAGGATACAGATACCACAAGCATTATTTTTGGTAACCAATTACGATGTACAGGTATGTATAAATCCCTTCTAATTTTCTCATGAAAGATAAAGATAAATGTAACAGAAATACTTCATCTCATTTTGTTTCTAGAACACGTTCCCCCTTTTTCTGTGTGAGATCAACGCATGAAAAGTGCTAGTTTTTAATTTCATTCCCATATAAATAATTACAAAGGAAAACGAAGGAATATGAGAAGCCTCGGGGTATCTCAATTAGGCATCAATCATCATTTTATAGAAAAACACAGATGGACACCAAATGTAATCCCCTCCACAATTAAATTGCATTGACGTTACTTGCAAACTTTTCCACCTCTCTTATCACCACCATTTTTCAACATAAGCTGGTATTTACCTGGAACAATCCATGTGAACCCCTTCACTTCAATCAAGCTTCCCCAGAATAGGATGTCTATGCGAGAAAAATGTCGTATAGTTTATAGCATAAGGAAAAATAACTACAGAAACACATTGAAATGAAAAATATTTCTACACAATCACCCACTAAAATAGACTAAAAAGTGAAAATACGCTGATAATGCCTTAGGCCTTTTCAAACACAGTATTCGAAATTGTTCCACATGCCTACTAAAGAATTTGTCACCGAATTTAAACGCATTGAAAATGGATTGCACCAAAAGCCTGAGAGATTATATGAAACCATGCAATAGTTGTAACTATTTTAAACAAAATCAAAAGGAGTTAATATTATCACAAATACTTCCCCTCAACCACCCCCCCCCCCAAAAAAAAAAAAAAAAAAAAAAAAAATTCTTAATCCCAACGTTACCCTTACTAAGGGGTCGGATGCCGCGATGCCTCAAAAGTCCCTTGAATTTGATCAAGAGCAGCAGACACGAATGATTGATTATGTTCACAAACTAAATCTAGAACTGTGGAAGACGGGTTCAACTGTCAGTTATAAAGGCCAACACAAGGGTTTTGACTAAATAGAAGTCATAGGGAGTGGACGAGAATGCCTAACTATTGATATCCATCTGAAAATTTCGTCCTCGTATATTCGACTAGTGCCCTGCGATCGTAAATAAACAGAAAGCAGAAAGTGTACCTAGTATTACAGTCACACACATACTGTACAAACAAATAATATTTCAATTATATCGCATTTTATAATAAAAACTATATACACCGGTATGTCGTGAAGAATTTTAAGTTCTCATAAAAATATAAAAATCCGAAAAACTCACCTTCGTTACCTAACAGTGAAGCAAAAAAAAGGTTAACCTTGAAAATGAGATTACTGGAAGGGGAAAAGGTAGTTCGGGTTGGGATTGGATCTGTTACATCATCAAGTTATCTCTCGTCCAGCTGAACTCAATTTACTAAATTAAATTGTGTCAACCTAACAAAAATAATATGATTTACTAGAGGACCGGATTTACTCGTTGTTTGAAAAAAAAATTTACAGTTGAAAAAAAAAAAATAATTTTATGCCGCCCAAGCTAACTCGTTTAAATGAGAATTAAATAATATATTTACAAAAAGTATATATATATGAAGAGTAAACCTTCTATATTCACAAAAGGAATTATATACACGAAAATTTATCTTTTTTTTTTACTGTTAAAATAATTGCTGTAATAACATGAGGATCTACATTTAGTAAAAAATAAACATAAAGAAGAAAAATAATTACATAAACAAACCTACATGTATTACGTAGAAAATTTCTCCAAACATATCCGACTCCAAACGTCGAAGTATTTATGGAAAAATATCTCAGGGCTCCTTGCAAAATTTCGTGACCGGGTTCACTCAAGGCCTTGGGTCACTGCGGTTGGAAAATCTTCTTTTCCAGAATCTCAAGACAACCATATTCATACCGTCATCCTCTTCCTCGAAGGTGGACATTTCAAACTTGAAAACTTCCAGCGATTGAAAATTATTTCGATTACCAAACAACGACTATTCGGAGATGATAAACGGTATAACTATTACAAACTTATAGCGCAAACACATGCACACACAAACACTATTACACACATAATAGTGACTTACTAATGCATATCAGACCCTATGACATACTGTTTTTCGCAAATATCTTTGAAACGAAAACTCGGATCAGCATGGTGCTTTGGCAAAGATTGTTTCACACACTCCGCTAATTTTTGACACTACTGTGCATTGTCAAATGCTGCTAATTATGGCGTTTACTCTTGACTGTGAAGTCAAAAACCTGCATGAGCCATTTACACATTCGAACAGGTGAGGCGTGACGTAGTAGTGACGTCCATTCATCCACTAACTCCGCCCCTGCCTTCCCCATACTACCACCATCCCTCCCTTTCCCTCCCTCCTACCCTACTCCTACTCCCTATTCCCGCCCTCTTTCACCTCCATACCTCCCTTTCATCTCCCTCAATCCCCCCTCTCTCTCTCTCTCTCTCTCTCTCTCTCTCTCTCTCTCCTATATCAGATGACACATTGCTTGAAACTTCGTCTTACATATTTGTGCCGTAGAAATTAGATCCCAGATGTAAAAGAAGGAATTACGCATGAAACGATGTTGCACACGAAGAAATGAAGCTATGCACACACATGACTTATTTATAATGGCGGATAACTCGAATGTATATATGTTAAGTATGGTAGGGTGTTTTATGTATGACCCTGATTCCTGTTCCAGCGCAACTTGTTGTTGCTTAATTATTGTATGAGGTTTGTTTGACAATTATACAACCATTGAAAGTTATACGAGTATGCGACCCTAATACCCATAGGTTATGTTGAACGTATGATGGGATGAAGTATGTAGCTGACGCTTGGTCATTCATAGGAAATTGTGTAAGAGATGGAAAGGAAAATGGTGGAACTGAAGTGGGAATCCGACGCAAAGTAAAAACTTGAAACGAAATTGAAGTGATAAATATATGAATAATTTATTCTAATATTAGGAAAAGGCTGCCATGTGTTAAGAAGTAATTGCAGACATAAATAGACAGCGAGTATATGATGGCTAGATTAATACTATAAATAACTGACCACATATTTTACTTTTAATATTCTTCACTCTCGACAAACAGGTCATCTTCCTCATCACTGTTACCTTCTGCACTTACCAAATACGGTATAACCGTCAAAGAAGCAAGGCATATAATTTTTATTAATCTGTCATTAATTCGTCATACTAGTGTCTGGCTTCATATACCGTGTAGCCTCAAGAGAGAGAGAGAGAGAGAGAGAGAGAGAGAGAGAGAGAGAGGTAACAGCCATTCCCTTATGGGAGAGAGAGAGAGAGAGAGAGAGAGAGAGAGAGAGAGGGGATGAGGAAGGGGTAAGGGAGGTATGGAGGAGAAAGAGGAAGGGGGATAAGGAGGGGGGGTAAGAGGGGAAGAAAGGGAGTAGGGGAAGCCAGGAGTGGAGGTAGTGGGTGGATAGACGTCACAAATACGTCACGCCTCACCTGTTCGAATGTGTAGTAGCTCACGCAGGTTTTTGACATCCCAATCAAGAATAAACGCCATAATTAGCCGCATTTGACAGTGTACAATAGTGTTGAAAATTAGCGGACTGTCGGAAACACTGTGCTAAAGAATCGTGTTGATCCGAGTCTTCGTTTCAAAGATATTTGCGAAAAACAGTATGTCATAGGGTCTGATATGCATAGTAGTTTAGAGGAAATATATTTTATTTGCTTTCTTGCGTATAGACGTTTAATTTACATAATATACATCTTACAAGAACTGAAATAGGCCCATAGACCCATCTCATCCATCTACCATATGTTTCTGAAATACACACAAATTTATATATAAATACATACATGCATTCACAAACACACATACACACACACATATATATATATACACACACACATACACACACACACACACACATATATATATATATATATATATGCACACACCCATTTTATATATATATATACACACATTATAAATATTATATATACACGTATATATATATATATATATATGCAAAAGAACCACAGGGAAAATGAAAATACGAAATATACGATTAAGTCCTGACTAGTTTCGTGATACTTCTTCAGTCCTCTGAAGAAGTATTACGATTAAGTCCTGACTAGTTTCCTGATACTTCTTCAGTCCTCTGAAGAAGTATCACGAAACTAGTCAGGACTTAATCGTATATTTCGTATATTCATTTTCCCTGTGGTTCTTCTGCATCTGAGCATCACGTTTTCCTGTGATTTTTACACACACACACACACACACACACACACACATATATATATATATATATATATATATTACGATCTACTAACTAGTTTTACGAGACGCTTGCTCCCAACGTTTGCCTGGAAACATGTTGACGTCTAAACGATTTTGGCCCTTAATTTCCAGACACAAGAAAAGACTTCAAAAAAGGATTAAGACGCGCATTATACTTTGGCACGTCCAATTTTCAGCGCATCTACTCTTCGGCCAATCCCTAAAAATAAAAAAAAAAATAAGCCCTCTATTCTACTGCAGATTTTCCTGTTGACTGTAAATTTTCAATATCCGAGGTTAATCTAAGTAAAATACATGATCGGAATATTGAGAAGGCCTTATAGTTTCTCAGGTAACAAAATCAAACAAAAAAGAAATTTCAATAAGACAACCACAAAAGGAACACTTTCTTGATCCGAATTACCCTCCAAACATTATATCTTGAGAGAAAATTCCTCCCAAATCATTATTTCCACCTTATCTCTCAATTGCAGGTTACAAAATCCACAGAAGCCACGTCCACACCGAATTCCAAAGGAAAATTATTGTAAACCTGTGAGTTGTGCCAATTTGCTTTTCAGCTAACGATGCCTCGTGCTTTGATTTTTTCACAACAAGATTCGGGAAAATCGTAACTATTACATGAAAAAACTATACATGCCAAGAGACACAGACTTGCACCAACAAACACTTTATCGAACTTATAAAATGAATATACACTTCCGTGGATTTTTTATTAAAAAATTGAGCTTCCGATAACAAATTGCCGTCCTACGTTTGAGACTTGCGATAGTAAGAGAACACTGCCTAAATTTATTGAAATATCCGAAAATGTTTGGATTTATTATATGAAGGTATATATACAACAACAACAACAACAACAACAACAAAAGCAGACTTTTCTAGTTCATTGCCGGACAAAGGCCTCATATGTCAATTCCTGACTAGGGTTTGGCCAGTTTTCATCACCACGCTGCCTACTGCGGATTGGTCATGACGATACACAAACTCTTTCACCACGTCAAGTCTCCCCACTCACCACTCAGGAAGGGGAGGGTTTTATATATATATATATATATATATATACATATGTGTATATATATATATATATATATATGCATATATATATGCATATGTATATATATATGCATATATATATACATAAGTATATATATATATTATATAACAAATGCATTATGTATATATATATATATATATATAAACATATATATATATATATATATATATATAAACATATATATATATATATATATATAAACATATATATATATATATATATATTATATAACAAATGTATGTATATATATATATAAATATAAATATATATATATATATATATATATATACATACACACCGTTTCATAAACAAACCTAAGTGGAAGGACATGTCTGAGGCCTTTGTTCTGCAGTGGAATAGTAACGCATGATATATATTTACATATTTATATATATATATAATATATATACATATATATATAAATATAAATATATATATAAATATATATATATATATATATATATATATATATACCGTTTCATAAACAAACCTAAGTGGAAGGACATGTCTGAGGCCTTTGTTCTGCAGTGGAATAGTAACGCATGATATATATTTACATATTTATATATATAAATATATATATATATATATATAATATATATATACATATATACATATATATATATATATATATATATATATACATACAGTATATAGTGACGCCAACACAATTTCCTTTCTAACTCATCTGTCATCCTCTGAATCAGTGCAGCAGTATGTCCAAATTATTATAGTGAAGCCATTCAGTGGTGGCCGCTAAGAAGATCTCTTTGCCAAAACTTATCGTGTCCAAGCGTAAACACTTAGTTCCTTTTTCCTTGAAGGAAGATCTCTTTAGAGAGAAGTCGAAAACCTTTGAAAATAACAATAAAGCCAGATTAAGTTATTAACAGTTATACAGGGACGAGTATCTTATTTTCCCTCGCCCTTTCATTACAACTGTATTATTTGGCACAAGATCACCTAAATAACAACAACCGCTTTTATATATATATATGTGTATATATATATATATATATATATATACTGTATATACATATATACACATTATATATATACATATATATATATACATATTTATATATATACATAAATATATATATACATACATATTTATATATATACATAAAATATATATATACATACATATATATATATATATATATATACATAAATATGTACACACACATATATATACACATGTATATATATATATATATATATTTATACATTATACATGTATATATATAAATATTATATATATACATTATATATATACATATATACATATATGTATATACATATATATACATTATATATACATATATATATATACATCATATATATATACATATATACATTATGTATATATATATATATGTATATATATACATATATATATGTATATATATATATTCATACATTATATATGTATATATACATGTATATATATATATATATATATATATTTATACATTATTTATGTATATATATATGTATATATATATACATGTATATATGTATATATATATATATATATATAGATCATATATATATATACAGTATATACACATATATACATATATATATACATAAGTATATATATATATATATATATATACACACATTACATATATACATATTATATATATATATATATATATATATATACATTATATATATACATATACATATATGTATATATATATCTATATATATACATATATATCATTATATATATATATATATATATATATCATGTAGACTTTCCTTAGAGATTCTTTGCATCCATTGAATGCAATGTTTTCTCCACCTTCCAGCAGTATTTTTTCATCAAAGTTCTTTTTAAAACACATTTGTTTAAGTTGTTTAGAGTAGGATGATGCTTTGTTCTTTCTTGAAATATAAGTTTTCCACATTATTTTTGTGTGATTATTCGACGAACTATTGTTTTAGTAACATTAGTGGCTTCAAACATGCGAATACATGATTTAGTTACATCAGTAAAAGTGCCGCTCTTCATCTTCATTGTGAAATATTTGTACACGCTGTGCACTGTTTCCACGAGTTGGTTAAATTTCCAATCGTTTAAGTTTGATAGCTTATGCAGTCTTAAGCCCTCCATTTTATACTGCGAGGTCAATCATTCTTGGAATTAAATATGGCTCACTGATGTTTGCCTGATAAATCTACACTTGTGACCTCCAAGATTTCAAACTCACTATCTGCCAAAGTCATATTACGACAATAGGATAAAACTGGCAATAAACATGGGATTGTAATTTCGAAAAAAAAAATGTTGGTTCCAATTATCATTATAGAAATGGAAACCTTCACCTTATGAAATATATATGTTCAACAAGAATAACAGAAGAGAGAGAGAGAGAGAGAGAGAGAGAGAGAGAGAGAGAGAGAGGATTTAACTTCTGGCTAATAGTAGCCACCTCTGGTTAATCCTGTGAGATTAGTCAAAAAGGAAGGGCACCTGTCATAAAGTGGCTACGCTTTATCAGTTTCACTCAGTTTGGATGGATCGTGTCTAAGTACTGTGTTCTTTTTTCCTTAAAGTGGCTGAATTATTTTGACACGAGTACGCTATACAGTGGGTCAGAAATCGTCTCAGCGGTCTCGACAGATTGGTTTTACTTTTAGTAGTTTCATTCAACACTTAAGCCTTAACGTCCTTTACAAGTTTTGTTATCATTTACTAACCACTCTCCTTTAATCGGCATAAGGACCAACAGAGGTCGGGAGCAGGTGATTATTTCTATAATTCCTACCACGCATTTTGGGGATGAGGCTGCTACCATGTCCTAAGGCATTTTGGATTTCTGAAATGGTCACCAATCCGAATACTAACCACTCCTAAGGTTGATTATATTTAATTAGGAGATCCGCGTTGTAGTCATAAAGCTACATGTCATCAAATTACCCAATTTTAAATTTAATGGCTTGAAAACGCGCGATGAATACAATGGACGAGTACGTCTATACTTTAGCAACTCGAAGCATCTCTGGTGTGTGTTGTAATTACAGAATACTGAACAATCAAACTCAACATGAATAACGGGCATCTCACACTAACAATACGGTTGAATGGTTGCATAAATATGCAGATAGTAAGTTTATATTTATGTTTATATCTATATTTATATTTATATATTATATATATATATATATATATATTTTATATATATATATTATATTATATATTATATATATACAGTATATATATATATATATATACAGTATATATATATATATATATACACAGTATATATATATATATATATACACACAGTATATATATATATATATATACACACAGTATATATATATATATATATACACACAGTATATATATATATATATATATGCTTATAAGTCACTAAATAGCGTGTGACAATATATTCAGCCAAGGCCACAGGAAAAATAAAAGAAGGCGTACCGAGCGCTTTCGTGTTATTTCAACACATTTTCGAGGTACAATGCTTAAAAACACAGAGAACATCTAAGAAAGTAAACAATAAAAAACTGAAAAAATTGAAAACAAGTATTCAAAGTCCGGTTAAAACTAGTACAGCAGTACAGAGCAGTTCAACAGGTGATTAAAAAGAAACAATCTTACAAATCTCGTTAATAACAAATGGGTCCAGTTTGTACATACCCTGGCTTACATTCATTAAGTCACTGTGATATTTGATAAAAGCAGATTCAATTATATTTCTACGAGTTATATTATTACAATATAAAACAATTTTTGCCCCTTCCCAATGAATCATGTGATTAAAATTATTAATATGTAAAAACAAAGCATTAGAGATTTGTCCCGTTCTCATGCTATATTTATGTTGTTTAATTCTGGTGTCAAGTCCCTTCCCAGATTGTCCGAGATAAAACACTTGCAGTTCATACAAGGAACCCCGTAAATGCAGCCCTGAGAAACTTTGGGAGAATTCCTTATTAGTATACTTTTCAGTGTATTTGAAATTTAAAAACAACATTGATATTAAAATTCTTGCAAAAACTCGGAACCTTACGTATATGCAGCCCGGAATTTCTTCAGGAAGAGTTTGAAAGTATCTTCAACATATCAGAAAAATTGAGATACCCTAAATATTTTATTGAATGTGCTTTACAAAAAGCACAAAGAACTTTTTATTCTGCAACTCCGAGAATGGCTTTTAATAATCATAATGTGCTCGTTTTACCATATAATGATCTCTTACGGAGGGTTCCAAGTTTTTGCAAGAATTTTAAATATCAATGTTGTTTTTAAATTTTCAAATACACTGAAAAGTATACATCGGCACAACAGAGCGAAGGAATACATCAGCAACAGGTGTAAATAAGCTAAGGGTATTCAAAGAGTTAAGTCAGTGATTATATGAGAATAATAAAGAAAGTAAAAAAACCTACTGCGGAAATGACCCATATCCAATTAATGATGTAAAAGATGCAGAAAATTTCACCAGACTACAAGAGACCTACCGAAACATGGTAAATATGAGTCTAACACAGGAAGTTTTCCTTGATTGTGAAAAAGTTGCATGTATCAAGCCTGTGTATAAAGGAAAAAGTGATGCAGACAATTTAAGTTCATATAGGCTAATATCAAATCTGTCATATTTTTCGTAAATTATTGAAGCTGCTGTACACGAAACATCTGAAAAAATCTAATGCCATACCTGATGATCAATCTGCATACAGAGAAAATTACTCCACAGAAACAACAGTGTTAGCGATTAAAAATGACATAATAGAAATTATAACAAATGGCAAGTGTTGCATTCTTGTGATGCTTGATCTAGGTGCAGCATTTGATACTGTAGAACATACATATCTGATGGAAGACCTTAAAGCTGTGGGCATCGTAGAACGAGCATATGACTGGTTTGTGAGTTATCTTGAAAACCGCAAAGTTAAAGTATTAATATCAAATGTTGAATCTGAAACAAGAAAACTAACCAAAGGGGTGCCTCAAGGCAGTGTACTAGGTCCTCTCCTGTTTGAAATTTACACGATTGAACTGGCAAATATACTTGAAACTCACAGAGTTAAGTTTAAAATATACGCTGATGATACACAATTCTATTTCCCCAATAGAATCAGTTGATGAAAATAAAAGAAAGATACATGAAATAATTAATCATATTAAGGCTTGGATGTTAACAAAAAAAGCTCAAGCTCAATGAAGATAAAAGTGAATGTGTTATTGTTGGAAATGAAAAAGATATAAAAAGAATCGAATGCTTCCAAAGAATTGAAATAGGTCAATCGATCATTGACCTAAAGAAATCTGTCAGGAATCTTGGAGTAATCATGGATGATAGACTGACAATGAATGAACAATAAAATAATATGGTAAGAATTGTAACTATCATATTAGAAACATAGCATTTATTAGTAAATACTTAGATGAAAAATCTATGGCCATACTCATTAATCACCACAAATTTTCAAGAATTGATTACTACAACTCACTGTTCTATGGCTTACCAAATTATCAGCTGAAGAAAATTCTGAGAGTACAAAACAGAGCCGCTAGATTAATAAAAGGACTACACAATAGGGAAAGAGTTACCCTGCACTAATTAAATTACACTGGCTACCGGTAAAAGCGAGAATTGAATACAAGCTACTCTTACTAACATTTAAGATACTGAACCAAAGTGAACCAAAATATCTAAAAGAATGCTTGAATAAACTAGAACTAGAAACAAATGTTAACATAAGACACATGAGTGACAAACATGGGCTATCTGAACCAAGAACAAATAGTAAATTTGGTGAAAGGGCTTTTAGCTACTGTGCGCCTAGACATTATAATAAACTGCCAACTGAAATGAAGGACCTAAAGGGAGCAATTGAATTTAAGAAGAAACTAAAGACATTACTTTTCACAAGATCATATGATTTGGAAGATGCTACAATCAAAGAATTAAGTTATAATGAAAATGTTTCGTTAGATGATTAATATGGACCCGCCCGAGAAGTAGTTCACTGGACTTCAGTGGAGGGTTGGATTTAAACCCAAAACAAGTAAACAAGTAAGTATTTTTGTACAGCATTGGTGACTGTAAAGACATCACAGGCTCCAAGTCCTTTGGTTAAACCAAACTGCTAACAAGAAAACATGATAACCTTCAGTATACCTATTTAAACTTTTCGGCAACAGAAGTTAGAAAACTGTAGATAACAGGGAATTTATGGAAATTGAACGGTAATCAGCTGGTCTAGAGCTACAACAAACACAATTATCTAATAAAGTAAAATTAGCAATTCTCCAACAAGCACTGAAAAAAACATCTTGCTAACTTGCGCAAAATAACACACAAACATATTGACAAAAAGTTATATTTATTTCATCGTTTATTCTCATGTTATAAAACAAAATGGTTTAAGTCAATTAATACTACCCCACCAAAAGCCATCTTACAAGTCTCAATATCAGCAGTCGAGTGCCAATTTGCTGCTCGAAACTATCACAATACATCAAGAGTACAATTTTCCCTGTAGTTTCTTATTCATCCTTCCTATTTTTACCCGATTTTACATCCATTTAATCTATGGCATGAATTTTGTTGCAAAGCCTTATTTGCTCTAAAGGATACCAGTTTTTCCAAGAGACACTTTTCGTGTTACCGCAAGAGACATTTTTCTCATCCCTAATTGATCATCTATATTTTTCATGCATCATGACTTTATATGGAATTCTTTATTTCATAGACTTCATATTAAGCACCAAATTCTTTTCCCCAGTATATCTTCCGATAGAGAGAGAGAGAGAGAGAGAGAGAGAGAGAGAGAGAGAGAGAGAGAAGAGAGAGAGAGAGAGAGAGAGAGAGAATTTTCTAGTACGTACGTATATTCCTTAATTGATAATGTCTAATCATTCAATAACAAAAAAAATAGATAATCAATAGTAACAAAATCCTTGACATCGTATGTCAAACAGTAATATATGTACGTACTAGAAAATTCTCTCTCTCTCTCTCTCTCTCTCTCTCTCTCTCTCTCTCTCTCTCTCTCTCTCTCTCTCTCTCTCTCTCTCTCTCTCTCTCTCTCAGGAACTGACCTATTTCATTCAAAACCATTGCTTTGAAGCCACTTCGTCTTAGCGTTTATGAACAGATAAAAAGTCATTGAAAAGAGCTTAAAAGCGACACCCCTCACAGAGATTTACTCCATTTGAAACGAAGCAAATGGGGAAGGGAAATAGGACGTGATAGAAATTAATAAGATAAGATAGAAGACGAAGCCTGAAAGTGTAAGTTTGATAATGGAATAATTGTTGAATGAATGTACTGTGCACATATGTCTGCATAGCTGCTGGTTTTTATGTCCTTGTTTCTTACTGTCTTAGTGAATTAGTTTGACCACAAATGAACTCGCACATTTTCGTAGTTACGTGGTCGTTTCTCAAAAGTATATTCTCTTGGCGGTTTGCCTCTTTACCTCACACAGTTATATTTTATTCTGTGGAATTCTATTTAAGACAATAATTACACTTCTGGGTTTGCGGTAATAATAATAATAATAATAATAATAATAATAATAATAATAATAATAATACTAATAATAATTTTCAAAATCCTTGATAATCTTTAACACCTTCAAATGTTCAAAAATCAAATGGTTAAACAATGGTCTTGAGTGGGGATTTGAATAGGAGACTTGAGTAAACACCAGTAAAGTAGTGCGAAGATTCAAACAAGACGAGAATTAACAAATGAATACTAAGGTTTTTGTTTAATAAATTATCATCATTCCAAAAGCTTAGAAAACTAAATTAACATATACCTCAAAAATTAATGTTCAAAGTAGTTGTGATAATTATTTTATCACATCAGTAACCTCCACGAAAGCTATGTTACTAACAAAGGATTCCAGAAAACTAGAATGCACTTGTGAAGATTAAATCATAAAACACTAAGGGTTTTTGAGCTTAAATTTCAGTGTAGAGCCCGACCCAGATGAAATCACGGGGATTTAATTCCCTTCTTCGGGATCGCTGAAATAAGAAAAAATCAAATTTATCCAGGACCGAAGAGGATCCGGTTTTGGGAACGACGTTTGCTTTGCGGCGCCTCTACTGGGCTTCGGACTCATGCCACGGTCGTCATGGCTCTCTCATTTCATTCCTTCCATCCCATCATCATCTTTCATATATTAACCTTACCTCTTTCACATCCATATTCCACTTACGGGCTGCTAGTAATTTGGCAAAAGCCAGTGGTTCCCTTAGAGGGAGGCAATCTAAATCCATCCTCCCATTCATCACGGTGACCACCAACGTCATTAATATCAAGGGAACGTTATTTCATTCTACAATACGCGCAAACAACTTTCGTTTACTCCTGCGTGTTCAAATTGGTTTTCATTTTCAACCTAAACTATGAAACCTACACAGATTACTGTGGCATTACTTCACCAGAGACTAGAAACTGGAGGACTGTCCTTTGATTACCTCCCTCATCACGCAAATACGCACGTATTGAACATGCAATGAGAACAGCCATTTAAGTGACATAAGTGAATGAAAAAATGACCTTATACAGTGTTTCACTAAAATACCGAGACATAAATTACATAAAAAAAAATTACAAGATGTCAAATCACATTTCTGAAGATTGGTGTAAATCGAAAAATCCAAGCGATGCAAATTCTGCTGCACCTCATCAAGATTCACGATACCCATAAATCATTGCCATGAATCTAATACAGATTTTTCAAAACGCCATCGATTTATGAAATTATTTCAAACTACAAAAGCCTTCATTTAAGCGATTCGTAACACGCTGAAATCAATCATCTGAGCATATGTGCTGTCAAAAACCATAATTTCGTGACATATCTGAAATATTACCGATCTTTTCACACAAATATCCTAAAAATACAGACTCACGTCTTTGCCCGACAACAACGCTTTCCCCAGGGATATATTTTGCTCTGAGCGAATCCCAAGAAAGAGGTAATCACTTTTTGATTGAGTTCGCTTCTCACCCAACGATTACCACCACACATGTGTATCTGCTGCGGTGAAAAATGCCTCTAAACTAAGAGATTTGCTACTTGAAATAATAGGACGTTCGTTAATAAACATCATGGAAATCTTGTTCTCAAAACTTACAGAACGTTAACGTCTATGAATAATCATAGTTCTCTCCAACCAAAAGGCACAGAAACAATTGGTAAAGCGCAAATGATACCCAAACTCTTTCCTGTAAGCTTACCTAATAACGCCCCATGAAAAAAAAAAAAAATTATAAAGGAATCAATAAAGGTTTTGTGGAGGGTATGAAGAGTGAATGGTACAAAAGTTGCAAAAATGAGATTTAATCATGGAAGAAAATCACATGCTATACCACTTAGGCTGGCGAGTAACTTGTCCCGTGTGAAAATGTTCTGAGACTGTGATAAGAGGGCATGAAGAAATATTGGGATAAGAGTCCAAGGTGGGAATCTGTGGAAGGATTGTTGACCATTTGAAAAAAAAAAGAAAGAAAAAAAAGCTAAATTTATTAAAATACACTTTTTGCATAGTATATTACCTCATGAAAAATAATTAATAGGGTATGGAATGTAAAGATACATAGAGAAATATTGGCAAAAAATTATAGTTGACTAGATGGCTCAGCCATGTTGAAAGAATGGTTGTCAATAAGGTTGCGGAAAAAGTACACATCACAAGCGGTGGGAGGAAGTAAGGTAAAGAGAGGAAGGGCGAGAGGGAGGCCTACAAATTATCCCAAATATAGATGTGGAAGACACAATGGAAAGGAAGGACTTTAATATCCAGGTAGCAAAGGCGTTCCATAACAAAATGGCTTTAAACAATATCATTATAATGAAAGTTGCGTAATTAAATGCAAACCACCCAAAAAGACCCGAGCTTTACTAAATATTAATCTAATGAAGAATTAAGTAACATGTCACTGCAATATTGTTGAAAAAAATAATAGAAATCAGAGAGAAAACAAAGAAACTTAACAAAACACTGAAAATCATTCGGGGTCTAAGTTCCCCTCTCGTGGATTCGCGGATAAAACCATTGATCCTTTCAAGTGGCGTCATTCAAACATTCCGAATTTCCCCGATTTCTTCAGCACTTCATTAGATTAATGTTTTCGCTGAGAATCTTCCTCATCATATATTAGTTGTTAAGAAAATAGACTTTCTTCCTTGTTAGTAACTGAATAAACATAATCCTTATAACATCCTTTCACATTTCTTTCGAGTTTGGCTATGGATCGATTCTCGTGAAGTCCATTTTGGGCAAAAGTCTTTCTACTAAAGTCGAACCAATCGACGGTGGGTGGGTATTGAAGGGCACTCTCAGCCATAATGTTTCGCATCGAACGTCAAAATATTTCAGACATTTTAGCGGACAGAAAACATTAAATGGAGACATGAACGAACATTCCGGCTAATGCAGCATAAACCACTTACAGGCAAATTTAGGTGGTTTGCCTTTACTTGTCTTTCTGGCCTTTATCCTTAGTTTCCTGATTTTATTTATATTATATAAAGGCATTAGTGCCCATCCCATCATCTCTGGTAATAATATAGCCAGCAGAAATCTAAAAGAAAATGCACTTGAGAAAATGAAATTAGGAAAAAATGCCTTCGCGTATTAAAGGATCAGTTGATATAATCAAACTTAACACAAATAACTGAGAACAAAAATATATAACTTAAGAAATATATCAGTAAATAGAAGTAAGCTCTGCAACGATACTTTAATCATGGCCAATGTTAACTCATTAACTTACAATTCAAAACCGACGCCAGGCTCCCCAGTGGAAGGCTAGGGGGATATCAACTGAGCCACAAAAGTAATACGATGGAACCAGAGTACTTCAGTGTACCAGAGGAGATAACCCATCCCCCGCCAAGCTTCACGATTTGTTAGTACTCGATATAGAGCTGTTAATTTATCAAATAAACATGTTCACGCAGAGTTTTAGTTTTCCACTAATCTTAACATTCCACTTTATCTTCTTAACAATGAAGCATTAATGCACACGCTCATTAGAGAGCATCCCTACATTCTTTTCTACAAAACCTATCATCGATTTTATTCTCATCATGTCTTTTACCTCATCAAGGCTTATTGCATTAGATATTCTTTATCACTGATGGATGAGTTTCAAAAGTTTAACCTCCAATGTCCCGTTCCTCTTTCCGTAAATACCAAATATATCCCTTCCAAGGTGTGTAAATCATTACGGGCTATTACCAGGTACTGGAGCCAATTCTGGCAAAAAGGTAGCTGAATCTAATAACACCCCATTACTTTTCATACTATATACACATGACATGTGGTTTGGCATAGAAAACAAGCTTGTTGCATATGCAGATGATGCTACTCTCTTTGCATCAATTCCATCCCCTGAATGTAGATCTGGGGTTGGTGAATCTCTTAATAGAGATTTAGCTAAAATTAGTGCATGGTGCAAATTATGGGGTATGAAGTTGAATCCTGACAAAACTCAAAGTATGATTGTAAGTAGGTCAAGGACACTGGTTCCTCAACATATGGACCTCAGAATTGATAATGTTTCTTTAAATTTGTATGACTTAAAATTTTAGGTGTGATTCTCGACAGCAAATTTACTTTTGAGAAACACACAAGGTCTGTGTCTTTTTCCATTGCACAAAAAAATTGGCTTATTGAGAAAGTCTTTTAAGATATTCGATGATCAATCTATTCTGAAGTGTTTTAATTCTTTCATTCTACCTTGTTTTGAGTATTGTTTTCCTGTCTGGTGTTCAGCCGCTGATTCTCATCTTAATTTGTTGGACAGAAACTTACGGTCTATTAAATTTCTTATTCCAGATCTACTGTAGATATTAATCTTTGGCACCGTCGTTCAATTAGTTCATT
>NC_090727.1:7157594-7177594 GCF_036898095.1 Palaemon carinicauda | reverse complement strand
TTTGGAGTCGAGAACAAGAGTTAGATGATGAAAATAGCATTACCGCTTAAGAATGACTCAAGACCAAACGAAAGCTGTATTATAATAAAAGATAAAAGCTATTGAAAAATTACTAAATTTCAGAATGGGACAAAAACATCTTAAACACTGAATGATAAAATCTGGTAAGATAATGAGAGTGATCTGACCGAAAAAGAGAATACTTCAGCATTCTACCTTTCAAAAGAAACAAGATCAAAAGACTAACTTCCAAATGTAGTCAATAGAGATACATAAGCAATATTCATTACCATCTACAAAAACAGTTTAAATTTGACAAAATGTAACTTGATAAAAATAAAAGGTTTGTAATGAAATTGCCCAACCAAAGTAAATATTGGACTGCACCCAAACTATTTAAGGGAAGGAAATGTAAAGCGTAATGATTATTGCAAGTACTAACAGACCAATGCCATTTTTACTGACTAACTTGTTCGCCTCTCAAGCTTGATTTCCCCCTAATGCTTTTCAAACTTCACCCCTAAAAACAAAGCAATGATTCCTGTGATGCGGTTGCTAGACCTAGTGCCCAATACTCTTAGGGCAAGATCGAACCTTGTAGTCTTTTGCTTGCAAAATTTTACAAACACGGGCAATAGCCGCTCAGCGACAAATTTAACGACTCGGTTAAGCTTCAACACGATTGATGGTAATTTAAGAGTTAGTAATACGAGGTGAAATTATAATTAAAGAATTTTCTACCGTTACAGCATGCAAAGTATTGAATCGAGATGTCTGACCCAGGCTTTACACTGTTGGGAACCTGGTTTATCTTGCATTCATAAACCACTAATCCATTCACTATTTAGAATAGAGCGAAAGATTAATGAAAAGCTGAGAGATGAACAAGCAGGATAAAAAAAAAAAAGTATTTGTACTGAATACATTTTCATTTTAAGACATGTAGTACAGCAATGTATAGAATATAGAAATTCACTTGTGATGGAATTTGTGGACTTTGAAAAAGCCTTTGATAGTGTGCACCAGCCAATTTTGTGGAGAGTGTTGCGTTATTATGGAGTTCCTCTTAAATAAGCAAATTTGATTCAGTTTGTTCATGAGCATAGCAATTGCAAAGTCAATGTTAGTCGAGTACTACCAAATGAATTTCCAGTGAACAGTGGAGCACCTCAAGGGAATGTGTTGTCACCTATGCTTTTTATCCTCCATGTGGATTTTGTAATGCATAGAACAGTTGGGGATGGTGCGGACAGATTTGGACTGGATTAGTAACAGGAAATTAGCTGACCTAGAGTATGCTAATGACGCTGTTCTTATTAGCAGAACACCACCGGACTTGCAATGCTTGCTTACCAGAATGCACGAAATATCACATGAGGATGGGCTCAAGACAGATGAAAGACAATAGATGATGAGAACAGAATATGCAATGGAAGATGAAATATCATTGAAAGGAGAAAGGATTAATGAGGTGGAATCATTTAAACATTTAGGAACTATAATCTCTGATACAGGATCTTTAGAATTTGAGTTTAATGCAAGATTGGAAAAAGCAAATCAGACAATGGCTAAGTTAAGTAAAATTTGGAAATCAAATCACCTGAAATTACATATAAAAGTCAGGCTTTATATCAGTTTAGTGAGATCGGTGTTACTGTATGGGCATGAGTAGTGGTATAACAATGAAACAATATCCAAAAGATTTTGTAGATTTGATAAAGCCCTCAGAAGAATATTGGGAGTTAAATGGCAGGAAAGGATTAGAAATAAAACTACAGAGAGATTACCCGAGTGCCATACATTGATGAGATCATGTTGAAGGGTAGATGGAGATGCTTTAGGTATGCTCTTCGCACTCCCAAAGAGAGATTAGTTCGCCAAACATTCATCTGGGCTCCAGAAGGTACTAGAAGACTTGGAAGACTCAGGCCTACATGACTGAGGACTTAAGCGTGAAGTAGGAGATAATGAAGGGAGAAGTCTTGATTTAAATGCTCAAGATAAGGACAATTGGCGAAATCTAACCAAGGCCCTTTGCGTCAATAGGCGTAGGAGGAGATGATGATGATGATGATGATGATGATGATAATGATGGACAGTTAAGAAAACTTCCCATCCCAGAGATCGGAAGATCAAGAACTGTACACCTATATATAATTCATACTACTATGGACATGCTATTTTTTTTTCAGAATGCAGACACCACAATCATACTTTTTGGTAAGCAATTACGATGTACAGGTATGTATAAATCGCCTCTAATTTTCTCATGAAAGATAAAGATAAATGTAACAGAAATATATCTCATTTTGTTTCTAGAACACGTTCCCCTTTTTCTGTGTGAGATCAACGCATGAAAAGTGCTAGTTTTTAATTTCGTTCCCATATAAATAATTACAAAGGAAAACAATAAAGAAATATGAGAATCCTCGGGGTATCTCAATTAGGTATCAATCAGCATTTTATAGAAAAACACAGATGGACACCAAATGTAATCCCCTCCACAAATAAATTGCATTGACGTTACTTGCAAACTTTTCCACCTCTCTTATCACCACCATTATTCAACATAAGCTGGTAATTACCTGGAACAATCCATGTAAACCCCTTCACTTCAATCAAGCTTCCCCAGATTAGGATGTCTATGCGAGAAAAAAGTCGTATAGTTTATAGCATAAAGAAAAATAACTACAGAAACACATTGAAATGAAAAATATTTCTACACGATCACCCACTAAAATAGATTAAATAATGAAAATACCGTGATAATGCCTTAGGCCTTTTCAAAGAAAGTATTCGAAATTGTTTCACATACCTTCTAAAGAATTTGTCACCGAATTTAGACGCATTGGAAATGGATTGCATCAAAAGCCTGGAAGATTATATGAAACCATGCAATAGTTGTAACTAATTTAAACAAAATCAAAAGGAGTTAATATTATCTAAACACAAATATTATCACACATACTTTCCCTCAACCGCCCTCCCCCCCAAAAAAGAAGTCTTCTTAATCCCAACGTTACCCTTACTAAGGGGTCCCTTGAATTTGATCAAAAGCAGCAAACTAAAACTAGAAATGCGGAAGAAGGATTCAACTGTCAGTTATAAAGGCCAACACAAGGGTTTTGACTAAAGAGAAGTCGGAGGGAGTGGACGAAAATGCCTAACTATTGATGTCCATCTGAAAATTTTGACCTCGTATATTCGACTAGTATCTTGCGATCGTAAATAAACAGAAAGCAGAAAGTGTACCAAGTCTTACAGTCGCACACATACTGTACAAACAAATTATATTTCAATTATATCGCATATTATAATAAAAATTATATTTATCGGTAGGTCGTGAAGAATTTTAAATTCTCATAAAAATATGAAAATCCGAAAAACTCACCTTGGGAAACCAATGATCATCGTTACCTAACAGCCAAGCAAAAAAATTTTTACCTTAGAAATGAGATTACTGGAAGGGGAAAAGGTAGCTCGGGTTGGGATTGGATCTGTTACATCATCAAGTTATCTCTCGTCCAGCTGAACTCAATTTACTAAATTAAATTGTGTCAACCTAACAAAAATATTATGATTTACTAGAGGACCGGATTTACTCGTTTGAAAAAAAAAATTACAGTTGAAATAAAAAAAAAATTTAATGCCGCCAAAGCTAACTCGTTTAAATGGGAATTAAATAATATAGTTACAAAAATTATACAGTATATATGAATAGCAAACGAAAATTTGAAGTGAATTGTCTTTTTTTTTTTTTTTTTTTTACTGTTGAAATACTTGCTGTAATAACACGAGGATCTACATTTAGTGAAAAATAAACACAAGGAAGGAAAATAATTACATAAACAAATCTACTTGTATCATGTAAAAAAATGTTCCAAACATATCCGACTCCAAACGTCGAGGTATTTATGGAAAAATATCTCATAGCTCTTTGCAAAATTTCGTGCCCGGGTTCAATCAAGGCCTCGGTTGACTGCGGTTGAAAATCTTTTCCAGAATCTCAAGACAACCATATTCATAACGTCGTCCTCTTCCTCGAAGGTGGACATTTCAAACTTGAAAACTTTCAGCGATTGAAAATTATTTCGATTACCAAACAACGACTAATTGGAGATGATAAACGGTATAACTATTACAAACTTATAGCGCAAACACATGCACACACAAACACTATTACACACAAAATAGTGACTATGTTTTGAGGAAATATAGTTTATTTACTTTCTTGCGTATAGACGTTTAATTTACATAATTTACATCTTACAAGAACTGAAATAGGCCCATGGGCCCATCTATCCATCTATCATAAGTTTCTGAAATACACACATTTATATATATATATATATATATATATATATATATATATATATATATATATATATATATAATTTACATACATGCATTCACAAACACAGACACGGACACATTATATATATACATATATATATATATATATATATATATATATATATATATATATATATATATATATATATATATATATATATATATATATATACATACATATATATACACACATATTTAAATAAATAAATAAATATATATATATATATAATATATATATATACATATATACATATACACGCACACACACACACACACACACACACACACACACACACACACATATATATATATATATATATATATATATATATATATATATATATATATATATATATATATACACACATATAATATATATATATATATATATATATATATATATATATATATATATATATATACACACACATATATATATATACACACACACACACACACTTACGAGACGCTTGCTCTCAACGTTTGTCTGGAAACAGTTTGACGTCTAAGCGATTTTGGCTTTAATTTCCAGACTCAAGAAAAAAAAATAAAAAAAGGATTAAGACGCACATTTTACTCGTCCACTCTCTGAAATAAAAAAAAACAAAAGTCCTCTATTCTATTGCAGATTTTCCCGTTGACTGTAAATTTTCAATATACGAGTTAATATGAGTAAAATACATGATCGGAATATTTAGAAGGCCTTATAGTTTCTCACGAATTAAATCAAACAAAAAAGAAATTCCAATAAGACAACCACAAAAGGAATACTTTCTTGATCCGAATTACCCTCCAAACATTATATCTTGAGAGAAAATTCCCCCCAAATCTTTATTTCCACCTTATCTCTCAATTGCAGGTTACAAAATCCACAGAAGCCACGTCCACACCGAATTCCAAAGGAAAATGATTGTAAACCTTTGAGTTGTGGCCAATTTTCTTTTCAGCTAACGATGCCTCGAGCTTTGATTTTTTTCAAAACAAGATTTGCGAAAATCGCAGCTATTACATGTAAAAACTGTGCATGCCAAGAGACACAGACTTGCACCAACAAACAATTTATCAAACTGTAAATAACAATAAACTTCCGTGGATTTTTTGTTAAAAAATTGAGCGTCCGATAACAAATTGCCAACCTACGTTTGAGACTTGCGATGGTAAGAGAAAACTGCCTAATTTTATTGAAATATCCGAAAAAGTTTGGATTTATTATGAGGGTAAATTACAACAACAACAAAAGCAGACGTTTCTAGTTCATTACAGGACAAATGCCTTGGATATGTCAATTCCTGTCTAGGGTTTGACCAGTTTTCATCACCACTCTGGCTACTGCGGATTGGTCATGACTATACACAAACCCTTTCACCATGTCAAGTCTCCCCACTCGCCACTCAGGAAGGGGAGGGTCTATATATATATATATATATATATATATATATATATATACACATATATATATATATATATATATATATATATATATATATATATATATATATAACATTAATAAATGTGTGTGTATACATATTTATATATATATATATATATATATATATATATATATATATATATACCGTATATATAAAGAAAAATCATAAATAGACGCAAGTGCCCAAAGACATTTTGGTTTTCTGAAATGGTCACCAATTCGAATACTAACCACTCCTATGGTTGATTAAATTTTATCAACAGACCCGCATTGTAGTAATACAGCTACATGTCATCAAATTACCCAATTTTGATTTTAATGGCTTGAAAACGCGCAATGAATACAATGGACGAGTACGTCTATACTTTAGCACATCGAAGCATCTTTGGTGTGTGATGTAATTACAGAATAATGAACAATCAAACTCAACATGAATAACGGGCATCTCACACTAACAATACGGTTGAATGGTTGCATAAATATGCAGATAGTAAGTTTATATTAATTTATACATGTATATATGGATATGTATGTATATATATATACATATATATATATATATATATATATATATATATATATATATATATATATATATATATATATATATATATATATATATGAGAGAGAGAGAGAGAGAGAGAGAGAGAGAGAGAGAGAGAGAGAGAGAGAGAGAGAGAGAGAGAGGTACACACATATACATATACAAATAAGTACAAAATATCATTACAATCACAGTTCAAAACCTTTCTTCTATGGAAATCGAATTTAGGGCAAGTCATGAAATTAATCAGACCAACATTGGAATAAAATCCTCTTACGAGATTTATCTTGATTATGCTACGAGGGAAATTACGCGAAATTAAAGAAGCCAGGTAAATGATGGAGGAAATGGAAAAAAATGGCAGAACTGAAGGCCGGTCGAATTTCGCATGTTTTTGCCATGCCAAGAAGAAAACTTGTAGGCTATCTGTTTTCGTTAGTTTTCTTAGTAAGGGTGAAAAAATAAGCAATGTATCAGGATTCGATGTTGAGGTATCATCAGGAAAATATCTAGAATCATCTGCTGGAATATCATAAACCGAACTCCTTGAGCCTTACTCATAGTGGTGCGTCTGGGTACGGGTAAGTGTGCAGCTTTAGTGCCTCTGCAGTACCGAATGGTTGTTATCGTTTTGTTCCCAATCAGTGAATATCACAACATAAGCAGTTTTTAAGGGAAGATTTATCAGCCATTTGAGTCAAACTTAACGCCCGCAGAGCTGACCTGAATAAATTTGGTATAAAATATATGTATTACAACTACTTGATAAAAAAATAAGAGATGAAAATCTATGATAAATATATGTCTAAATTTTATCTATTAAACCTATGTATCATAAAAATATTACAATCTTAAAAACATAAAAATGTCAGACGTTTCCTGACCAAAACATTCCTTTGTAGAGACGAAACAATCAGAACTCTAGCTACTCTACTACACGTTTCATTTGCTTTCTGGCATTTTTGAGTCAGCGAAAACCCAAAAATAATGAACATAGTTACTCCAACTATCTCACATTGAAACACATATACGATGTAAATGATTAAATTTGTAAAGTAAGAAAATAGTAAATAACGGAAATTGTATTTACCTATCTGTTTGAGTCTACGAATGCACGTATTTTTTTTTCCACGCTGATGCAATAAAAAGCAATACCAAATACTAATGACAAGTGTTGTTTGCATACCAAAAACGAATATGAATAAAAAAAGAGGAAGGAAATAAATCTTCAATGATGCATTTTGAAATGCAAAAATGACACTAAAACATTGCAAATATGAAATTCTAATGTCGATACAATTGTAGAGAATAGCCTTTCTACGTGCTTTCTGTAAGAGGAAGATATACAGCAAAATACTCGTAATTTGTACAAAAGTAAAAACAAAAGACAAAAAGTGGGGTGCAAGCAAGTATGAAATATAATTCTTATGTGTCAAGAATAATCCAAGAAACGAAAACAAATTACAGTAAAACTGGGGTTTGTATCATGAAAAAAAAAACATTACATGGAAATGATAATGGTCATATTATAAACTCAATACTCTTGCGAATAAAAACGATGGTAAGGTGATTAAAGAACTAATAATTATATATACATTAAACAACCAAAACCGTTCGTCTGACTATGGAGATATAGGTGACAGTGCATAAGAGCAATCAGATTGTCTTTGTTACCAAAACAACAGCGAAAAAAATGAATTATTACCCACAACAAAGAATTAATGAACCAACGAGAATGGTAAACAGTCTAAGCAAATGGGCTAAAAATCAGCTTATTCGTTAAAAGAATCATACCTTGTAGAACCATCGAGTCTTACAATCAGAGGTTTGCCTCATATTTGTTTTTCACAATACTGTATATATGGTGTAACCTTCGGAAATATTTTCAAATATAATTCGAATTACAGGAGTTCCTAAAATTCCTAGCACATGCAGAAAATACCTATTGAACTAACAGTAATACAGACACACACACACATACACACACACACACACACACACACACACATATATATATATATATATATATATATATATATATATATATATATATATATATATATATATATATATATATATATATATATACATATATAGTGTTTGTACGCATATATTATGTACACAGTTTTACTGACCTCCAGCCCTGCTCACCATTCCAAACTTAAAAAACAGCAGCTAGCTTGTATTTTTCAATACGTTGCACAATATCCAATGGCGATCGGAATTTGGATACCAATGTCCACTTTCAAAATCCCATAGTTGCCTAAAGTAGAATAGGTTATATGGAGAATGCAGTAAAAAAAATTCCGTTTGAAGTAAAGGGCAGAAAACCCTGATATGAAGACCTTGAAAAGGAACAGTGGAAGACATGGGAACCTAAGTGAAAGTACAAGAAAACTGGGAAAGGACAGGGAGGAGGGGACGGCGAAGAATTGGGGAAAATAATCTGTGAGAAAAAGGAAATGGACCAAAGATCAATATGGATGAATCAAGGAAACAAGGTCTATATGAACTGTACAATTTATGGATAGAATTGAGAAATTAAAAGTTTTTTCTTTTTTTTTTCTTTTGTAGTAATTTCCTTTCTAATTAGTTTTCTGTCTCCTGGCAGTTATAATTTACCATCTTTCCGCGTCATGACTTTATGCCTATAGTTTTCCCTACCCTATTACTGATTCTAACATTTAGTGTTTATGGCATCCAACAACCTTTTATTTTAATAACTTTCTCTATACAAAAGAGTATGATTAGGGGACAATACCTCTCCTTAACTGAACTCCCCCCTCCCCCCTCCCTAAATATCTCTCTCTCTCTCTCTCTCTCTCTCTCTCTCTCTCTCTCTCTCTCTCTCTCTCTCTCTCTCTCTCTCTCTCTCTCTCTCTCTCTCTCAAACTATTGGCCAGGTCCCTTCCTTAACAAATTGAAATTACCAGGCTCAATTCCCGTTCATAAAATAAAAGATAAAATAAAAGCTTCTACAAAAACTTCATTCAAATGAATTAAAGACCCATCCTTCTCATCAGTACATTCACTGACTTACTCTTCCAAACACTTTTACAGTCTAGTAGTCTCTTTTCCTCACCATTTTCTCTAACCAAATATTCTAAGGAATATATCTTGAAAACCTTCAAAACAAGCGAACGCATTTTCTTACTCCATTTTCATTTGCACCTGGAACACCATACCTACCCACACCTCTGTCACATAACTGTGCATTTAAATTCCCCTAATAAAGAGCATGATCCTTTCATATTCCCTAAATGGGAATTCCAAAATAACAGTTCAAATATCCCTTGCATACTTTTATTTTCTTAGCCAATATATTTTGTTTACTGCATACACATTATTACACATTTTTCTCTGACTCAATCTTTCTTATCCAAATAGTCCTAGAACAAAAATTTACTCATGAGTGTCTTCCTGACACTATAAGCGCTACCTTTACCCTACATCTATATCTCTTCGTTACCACCAAACATACGGTTCTTTGCCTTTTTCCCTCCATGTTGGTCTCATTAACTATCAAATATTAGTTTTTCCTCCTTAAGACAAACAACTTACATTATATATATATATATATATATATATATATATATATATATATATATATATATATATATATACACACATATATACACACACACATATATATATATATATATATATATATATAATACGAACATACATACATACATATATATACACATATCTTTCCATCAGCATCACATCCACGAGAGCACTACTATGCATATCATAGTAGTTGAGTAATTTGGTGCAAAAAGGTTTGAAAGAGACCTTATTGACAGACATATGACAAAGTTATTTCAGAATAATCACTCTCAATAATTCCAACGCTACAGAACTGTACTCATACGTTTTCTTAAATTAACAAGTTATTACAAACCGAAAACCAATTCATGTATAGCTACTTGGCTTTAAAGTCTCCATTAGGTTATCAATAGTCGTCCCTAAACTACATATATCCTTTATATTTAACACCAAAGACATTTCTCGACATTACAGTTCGAGTTAACTTGATTTTATCACTAACGATAAAGCAATTTCTCCGAATCATCGAATTCTTTTACTTGAATATGTCCGCATTCAAGAAAAATATATATCTCTAACTTATAACTACTGATTTTCTCCTCTTATCTCTTCAGCTTTCGCATCGTAAAGTCATACTACATTCCAACATCCATTACTGTTGTTTACAACTTGATAACAACATTTGAAGCCTCTTCTGCCAAACTAAATCAACTGTGTGATCCAATATATCGTTCTCCAGTGGCGCAATCATAAGAGGAAAGACTTAATTAATAGCAATTAACTAAGTTTAGTGGTAAGAATGAATACGCATTTACACGAAAGGAAATACAATGATGTCGATTTTTTTTTACATAATTTGATAATCTTTTTTAAAGAATGTTATCTCTTAAGGAATGAAATTTAAGCTTGGAAATATAGCTGGTTTTGCTTAACGAAATATGTATAGACAACAACAACGATTATTTGCTCCTCTTAAACAGTTTTCAAATCTACGTGGAGTGCAAAAAGAGCTGTTGAGCGTTAAAAGTGGAAATATAAAGAAGGATATAGTGACCTTGCGTTGACCATCCAAGGATGTGGTGTACTGTAATACGATTGATTTCCATTGGGAGTCATATCTACCAGTGTAATAAATATTCTGTAGTTACTTAAAATGTCCTGTAATTAAGATTCTTAAAATTAAAATGTTCTGGTGTAGTGTCAAATCCTGTTTGTAATTACCTATAAAGTTTAGTATCAAGATAATTGATATTGAAAACTAGATAGAGGATTGTATATAATACGTAGTTTAATAAATTCATTAAATATCAAATAAAGTTTGTGTGTCAAATTTCAACAATATTTTCATTCTGAGAAACTTGGGTGTATTATCTGATGTAAAGAATTAACGATAAGGTTAGTTTAAAATTTAATAGGGATAGTGCAGTTGTGACTGCAAGTGTATGAATAGATAAATGAAGCAGAAAGGAAATAAAATGGTGCTTGATACTGGTCCCTGGAGCCCTATAAATCCCCAAAAGCAAAAGTCTTAACCGGGATCGTAAATTTGCCACATATTGGAAAGGTATAAACGCACAAAGAAAGAAACAGGCCAAAGCGAAATTCCATTTCCATCTTAATTTCAATCTTTATATTAAGGGCAATAAGAAAAGTTACATTTAATACTAAACCTGAAGTAGGAATCCAGTCACAAAAGCGCTCGACCAACCTAAAAAGAGGATAAAATATCTAAAATGAGCAGGAATTTATCGTTTCACAAAACAGCTTTTCTCTTTCCAAATGCTGCCATTCTATGATCGATGTAGCACCAAAAATGCACCGACAAGAAATTGTGATACTTTTATTGGTCATAAAGCTCAAGATACGAAGGGCACGATCTGTATACGATGGAACTTTTGGCCATTATGGCAATGATATATAATATGATATATAATAGAGATTTTGGGTTCAAAAGATACGGCTTTTTGAAGGCGATTCCATCTAAGTATTTTCGAAATGATGGGACAATCTGTGTAAAATGTCAAAAGAACTTGGCAAATACTTATGGTCGAACGAACAACTCCCTACGCAGGTAACGAAAGAGGCTATTTTTTTTCTTTATTCGGGAGATTTCTTTTTCTTTGTCGACATAAAATCCTATCAAGATATTAAACAAAATGTACTTGCCTAACAATACCCACAAGAAAGGAAAGAATGAAAAAACGGTCTATGCCTAACCCACAATGAAGAAAAATAAATATACTAACCTCCTGAGACTAACTACTGTACACAAGGGAAATTAAAGAAAAGTTATCAACTATTAACTTAATAATATATATGTCAGCAATTAGTCTTCATGCAAAGTGTGCGAATGGTGCGTAACGAGAATTATAAAATGTTCATACATTTGCATCACAAATGATAGCGTCATGTGCTTGGCCATTGCATCAACCAAGCGTCAGCACTTACGCAAACTCGACACGAATACTGCCGACGGTGAGTGTTAATACCTACCAATGTGGCCTATTTTTGTCAGCACGTTGCGAAGACATTGCATAGCTTTTGCGTGTACAATGTTACGTCTTCCCACGGCGCATTGTGCAATCTATGGGGCCAAAAATTGTGCAACTGTGAAGGAGGCTTAAACTGCTTTCGCACTTCTCGCATACTAAAAGAAATCACACCCAAACACTTATGGTACTTCATAGTGTTTCTTTTCTACCTCCTCTCAAGATTTTCAAATTACAAAATTTTCTCCAAATAACCATCCTGCGATCTTTACACGTGAAAAACTGCTTATAAGGACACTGGTACATTTTTACACTGATAAAAACCTTATCACTGTTTCAGCCGTTATTACTACAAATACATTAAACAATTATTTCATCTTAAGAGATTCAAGCTTTCTCCATCATTACCACTCATCGTCCACATAATCCAACTTTTGCTTCTGCAAATGCTCTTATCTTCTACACAATTTGCAGAAATACTGTTACCGTTATTCGTTCTTTCTTTCATCCTATCAAGATCATGATAAAAGGAATTTTCTCAAAAAAGTCAAAACAAATCAACCACTTAGAAGAAGAAAGTCAAAGGCCACAGAATACATACAGTAACTTGAAAGGACAAAACTGCATTTGGGGTGAATTAGAGATTCAAGGCAAAAGAAGAATAAAGCTTGTTTTGTCAAGGAAGCATTTTGGACAGGAGAAAGTTCTTCGTCCACGGATTTCACGGTTAATGAAACTAATTCAATATGGCACACATATTGAAAAGATTGACGGCAAAACGAGAACGTTTCTATGATAATGAACCAGTACATAATTATTTTGAGTGAGACAAGTGGTTGTAATGGGTAACTCAAATGCTAAACATAAGTGGCCGAACAGTGAAGGGAATGGCTTTAATGACTTTTTATTGTCAAACATCAACAAACTTAGGGAAAAAAATAGTTAGGAAAATTAATTTAATACGTTAAAAGATTTAAAAACTGGTGCAAATTATTCAATATAATGATAAGAACAGTTGCAGGACGTATATGTAATTCTTATATGGTTGACGTAAAACTGAAAACGGAAGAGAGTTTTAGTTGGAATAAAAGGCATAAAATGTGGCAATACCCATTAAGACGGTAAGTGCAATAACAAAATGAGAATTGCATATGAATATCGAGGGGGTAATAACTGCTGTTGGGGGAAACAAACCTTTGAAGTTAGTGTTGGATTACACCAGGAGTCAACTTAAGCCCGTTTTTTATTTATAGTGGTCATGGATGTGGTAAGTGAAGATATCAGGAATGAAAAGTTGTAAGGGTATATGCAAATGATTACCACTGAAAATGAGGAACACTTACAAAGAAGGGTTGCAGAGTGGCAAGAGACTTTGGAGAAGGGTGGCTGGAGAGTTAATGTGGATAAGACTGAAGCTATGGTGTGCAGTAAGGAAGATAGGGACAAGATAGCTATACTTGAAAGTAGAGGTTTGGTTATAAAACAGATGGAACCATTCAGATACTTGGGATCTAATATAAGTCAGAAGGGAGGATGTAAGGTTGAAGTTGAGAACAGGATAAAAGCAGCTTGGGGAAGTGGAGGGAGGTAGCAGGAGTGATGTGTGATATAAGAAAATGCCAATCAAGCTAAAGTTCAAGGTCTATAGCACAGTAATAAGACCAGTGCTAATTTATGGATCTGAAACGTTGGCTCTAAGACAAAAAGAGGAAGCAAAGCTCAAGAGAAAAGAACTGAGAATGCTCAGGTGGATTGTGGGAATATCACTGCTTGAAAAATTGGACAATGTTGAAGTAAGAAGAATGGCAGGCGTAGTCAAGATTACAGAGGTGATAAGTGTGTCAAGGCTGAGATGGTGTGGGTAAGTCTTGAGGATGAATAGTGGGGAAGGGGTGAGGAGGACTTGGGAAGAACCCGTTAGGGGGGAAAGATCGAGAGGGAAGCAGAGAATTACGGGGCGAGGTAAGGTGAAGGATGATATGGAGAGATGAAGTTTGGTGGAAGACTATGCTTTTGCTAGAAGGTATAGAAGAGGACACATCAGGCAACCAACCTCTTAATGTAGGAATAACGGTGGGAAAGAATATCGAGAAAGTGGTAACAGCTCAGGAAAACCACAAGTTGTATGACAATAGACCAACAGACTGTGTTATGAATACTTAAAAGAGAATGCTTGACTGATATGGTATGAAAGTGGGTCTCAAACAAAATCTGTTGTCTCTATTTCTAATACGTTTATTGAATAGAGAAATAAAAAGTGACTGCAAAAGCATAAACCAATGGTTTCATATATTTTACACAAACCATTTTGTACTTTTCTTGTTCGTTTTCCTTTGGCTTTTGTTTTTCACCAAAATCTAAACAAATCTTGAGAAAATAAAAACAATAATTTACGTTAGAGTAGAAAATTGTTCTATCAATCATAAAATATCCTTGTACACGTGCCCTTCAAATCAACAACAGAAGTTATTTTTTAACTGTCTAAATAAAACAAAAAAGAAACTCCTTATTTTAGAATAATGTTATGATATGTCACTTTCCGTCACTTTAAGAGCTGAAAGACCTCGTTATCCGTCGGCCAAGATTGTACCCAGCAAAGGACATTCCATTTCGTCAAAGTTTTTCCGAAGCGAATTTTGTTTCTTTACAAAATAATGTCTAACCTCTCCATAACTCATCTTGATATAGTTTAACATACTTTATTTTTACAATATATATTATATATAAATATATTATCTAAGGTGTCAATTGCTGAAAATGTTCAAGGAACATCCTCATTAGTTGATATGAAATTTATGTACCGCACACGGTGTTCTGTTGTAAGACAAAATGACGGAGACAAAACATACAGACATGCTTCAACTCATTGATTGTTTCTGTTCCATCACAAATTGCAGATAAAAACATCAACAACATCAACATTCAACCAATAGAAAAATTGCAGTATACAAAGAAAAGGACCACCATTGGTGGTCTCAAATTGTTTTTTGTGTGTTGTTGTAGAGGTTTAACATAGTTACAGCATAAAACGTTTGTGCTCTTTCCAAAACATGTAGGTCATAATACCCTTCAGTGATTTTATATATATATATATATATATATATATATATATATATATATATATATATATATATATATATATATATATATATATATATATATATACACACACACACACACACACACACAAATGTGTGTGGATGCGTATGTCCTTTCCGTAATTACTTGCCCTTATAGAAATTATCTTCACCACAATACTAGAAAATTTGTTTCGTTTATTTCTCCTGCAAATTTCCATCCAATGTAACGCTACACACTTTAGAAAATGTGAATTTGACAATCTGAGACCAATTAGATTTCATTATGAATTTCGTCAAACCTCTACACTTATGGAAAATCGTAGAACTGATATAAGAAATAAGCTATATAATTGATATGGTGATTTGTGGACAATGGATCTCAAAAAGGATGTTTGAAAAAAAAAAGAAAAACTACTTTCTCAAAGTTACTCTTCCCAAAGTAATATTTTTATCCAAAGCTTTTCAAATGTAAATATAGAAGTAAGGCAACTAACTAAGTTAAAAAATATCAAACCAATCCATTGTACTTTATGATTTATAGTACAATTACAAAAACTACTCATAACAAGACGTTAGTTATTGCAGCTCCACTTAATTTGGGATAAAAAAGGGGGGGGGGATGGGGGCATTATATGCACACGACATCCTATCGAATATTTATTTGAGTGTAATTTTATGCAAGTATGAATGTGTGCCATTCGTACAAATCAAGTATTTAAATCGGTAACAGTGCAAAAGATCTGGGGATATTCTATAAACAAAATTACTTTGTGTTAAAATCATTAATCCATTATGCAAAACTTATAAAAAAAAAAACAAGTAAACCTGAAATAATATAACAAGACTAAAATCCTGCTCTGGAAATAAATGGATAGTTGACTGTACTCGCTGCCTAAAATAAAGCTTCATTACCAGAACAATTATCAAAACATTCAAAACAAAAGAAAATTCTTTAATTTATAAATATATATACATATATATAGGCTATATATATATATATATATATATATATATATATATATATATATATATATATATATATATATATATATATATATATATATATATATATATATATATGAAAATGCATTGCTCTATTTTAAATTGCACTAAGGAATATGTGTTACCATTTAGATACTTTAATAAATCCTAAATATGTTGTCAAATGTATCGCTAAATACTGCAATTTACTACGATTGAAATAGCAGTGCAAAACTTTCTCAATGGAATTGGAAAAACGAAGAATCTTTAATGTTTTGTCCTATTGAAGACAAAGCTTGATACCTCTCCAGCTACTCGGGTATAATGCTACTCAAAAGTGTTCAGCTTTTTATCCCCGCCTTTTCCTACTTTTCATATATTTTCATCATTATTTATCTCTCTACATTTCCCTTCCTTTAGCATATTTTCTTCCCTTTACAAGAAAGATACAACTCTCTGTGAACGAGGCATTAGGACGAGACATTCAACCTAATAGGTGTACTTAATCTTGAAGCTCCACAGTAAAGATGTATCAGGTAGGCATTTACGAGTTCACATCGATTACTCAGATCATACTTGGTGGGACACTTACCTAAAAGATAACATTAAGCACATCCTGGTCGTTAAGGGGTGTCCAACTGCACAGGAGAGGTGGACATTTTGCAGCAAATGCGAACACGATAGTGGAATAAAATCCATGTTGGAAGTCTTCCAGGAAATAACGTGGTCGATACTTTACAGCAAATGCACGATGGGCATTCCTGCATTAATACAAGATAACATCTCGTTATGGCAAGGCGAACGTTTTCACAAAAGTAAATTAATCCTTTAACTGATCCCTGTCTGGGCAACACACCAATAATATGACGAATAAAAAGCCCGGGTGGAGAAAAAACAAAAACACTGGTCAAATCACAGAGATTACGTTAATACAAATAGCAGTAACTTTGAAAAGAAAACGTTGTGCCCACACTAAAAAGCAACAACCAAATGAAATGTAAACTTATTTTTAACCTAACCCGAGCTTTAACACGCTCCGCCAACGTCTCTCTCCTAAACCAGCAGAAAGAAATCCAAGTGTCCAAGTAGCTGCTTCGGCTGTTAAATAATACATGCGGATTTTCAATTAATCGATTACGAGTAGATTGAAATCAAACTCCCACTGTCATACGCAGTGATTAGCGAATCAAAGAAAATAGATTTGGTCGCAGATGTATTTGTATTTGTACATTTTTTTCTTCGATGGAATTATTTTCGAACTTCAACAAGCAGATGACGTACTTTTTCTCTTATGATTAATTGTCTCGGTAGCGAAAGAGGCGACGTCGGCAAGTAACCCAATCCCCTTATATAACTTAGGTCCGAAAGATGGAATAAAAAGAGGAAGCAATTTAATGAAACTTGATATTGAAAAAAAAAATTACAAGTGGTAAACAGCGTTTACAAGTATGGGAGGTCACGGAAACCAGAAGCAGGAAATCCCTTAAAATAAAAAAACAAATGAACAAAGAAACTAGCTATGGTAATTTTAAAACTTCCCTTCCTATTGCGTTTATATTGAATCATGACTTCCTCTCACTGAAACAGTATGTCTATTTATTCACTTAGGAATGCAACCCCCCCCCCCTCCCCATTAAAACAACAGTCCACCATTAAAGGAAAGGCCTGCATAAAGGCATTGTGCTGCCGTCCCATCAACATCGATATTGAATGGGAGTTTGCTAAGAACGTGTAGCCTATACCGGTGATGTTTGGGAAACTTAATTTTTAAAGGGAACAAAACAGCACTCACGTTTTCTCTACTAATCAATGAAAGGGCCTCCTCAGTAATGATCAACCAATTAATGAGTTGAGCATAACTACCGTCAAATAACTCAGTTCTACAGTTCCCAAAGACAGGCACATATGTCATTATGTACTATGTGTACATTGATTTTCATGGTACACTACATAGCATTATGAAGAACTTGAATTAATACAAATAATAACTAGAGAACAGGTTATATTGACAACTCAGCACTTTCATCAATATTACTCTATGCATTTTCAACAAGCGAGGATGAAAAAGGAACTTCATGGAGAATTACACAGAGTTGTTATTTTTCCCTTGTTCCATTTTCAAAATCCTAATCACAAAACTACTTAACATGAAAAGCCCTTCACCCAGGTACAATAATACTCAAAATATTTTGACAAAGGAAAGAAATGATGTAAATAATCCAGTAGTCTGTGCTGGACAGTGTATTTTCCTCTTTTGTCTTTATCTTTTGAGCAAGGGAGGGGTGACTGTAGAGATATAGGTGGGGTATTGGAGGTTACCTTAACACTACACCCACGTCACTTTAAAAATGGGGCTTCATTTTACCGGAACATTTTTTTTCTTTATAATTCGACCTCTTTCACTTATCGAAACAATGCAGAGACCTTCATTAACTTCAGGGCATTCCCAGTTGGAGCCTCTTTGGAATCCAGCTCTATTCAACAGTTTTATTAGTGGTCACTCATGAGTGGCAGGGTTAAGGAACAAGACAATGTCCAACAGACTAAATATACAGTATATGCATATGATCAGCATTCACATCCCTCTCTACCCATTATAGAACTTGGGAGGACTAGGCAATGGCTGCTAATGACTCCAGATACCCCCACAGGTTCCTAACTTACAGGATCGGTGAGGTTGCAGACACTACTAAAAATTATTGTAATTAGCATGGCTCGAAGTCCTGATAAGCTACCACGGCAAAGGTTTACAGGCCGTTCATGAATGGAATAGGCAAGGGACAGTGACATTGCCCTATCAACCAGGACAATGCCTCAGAGACTGACCAAAATGCTATTATCAGCGCCCAAAGCCCCTATTCACGCAGGCTTGAGTGAGAGAGAGAGAGAGAGAGAGAGAGAGAGAGAGAGAGAGAGAGAGAGAGAGAGAGAGAGAGAGAGAGAGGGGGGGGGGATATTTCCCTAATCATATAAATTAAATATTGCTATCAAACAACATAAATTATTCGACTTTAATTAATCAAAAACTCTTATATAAATATAAAACTTTTGCTAATACCACATTTAAACAAATATACTGTACTTTTTTTTACAAGAATGAGTTGAAAGAAATATAGATAATACGAAGGAAGTAATTTGTAGTTTATTCCCACACAAAAATCTGACATATGGACAAAGGAGTATTTAGTTTCAACGTACTATCAACAGAATAATTTTACAGAGAATGAAAACATTTAGGCTTTCAGATTTAAACAACGATGACCTTCACTGATTTCACGATACAAAATAAGTAATAATAATGACCTGAACGATATATAAAATAACGCAATTATTCAGAAATCCCTTTTTAATGAAAACCACGAAGTGAATCTGCAGTCCTATAAATTACAAAAAACAAGCCAAAAAATCATTACATACACGTTATTAATACCATAAAGACGTCAATACATTGTGCGTTTACTGTATAACCTCATAATGAATGTGGGAACAAAGTTCTCCAACAGAATATGTTGGCGTTTCGATCATCATAAAGTTTAGCTATGAAGATAGCCTTGCCTATTGGCACTGCAATCCGT
>NC_090727.1:7145094-7150094 GCF_036898095.1 Palaemon carinicauda | reverse complement strand
TATATATATATATATATATATATATATATATATATATATATATATATATATATATATATATATATATATATATATATATATATATATATATATATATATATATATATATATATATATATATATATATATATATATATATATATATATATATATATATATATATATATATATATATATATATATATATATATATATATATATATATATATATATATATATATATATATATATATATATATTATATATATATATATATATATTTATATATATATATATATATATATATATATATATATATATATATATATATATATATATATATATATATATATATATATATATATATATATATATATATATATATATATATATATATATATATATATATATATATATATATATATATATATATATATATATATATATATATATATATATATATATATATATATATATATATATATATATATAATTAGGGTACACATTTCGTCGGAAAATGGGGAAAAATTATTGCAGAACATGAGAAAACAAATCAAATGATTGTCATATGCTGCGAGTTTCTTTTTGCACGAATTCCTTTTATGCTGCAAGAAGTGTGAAAAGGAAATACATTTTGTATATCAGTGACTGGAAAAGAGGGAAACAAATGGTGCCCAAAACAGCAAGTAATTGAATTTGAAGTTCAGTTAGGAGAGCAGAAATTCATCTTAGCAATAAAATCAAGACGTGAACTGAAAATATAATTTGGATGATAATATTAAAGTAGAAGTAGACGGAATTTAGAAGGCTTCAACTCGAATCTAATTTTGAATCTTATCTTCCCTTTTTTGTAAAAAAAAAAATGGGGGGGGAGGGTAATAAAAAAGAAATACCTCATTAACATTGCATGATTCAATAAATTTCGTAACAATTTGTACTTCACGAAGACACATACCTTTAAGAATGTAGGTATATGCTTTTGATATGAAATGCATGAATTATTTGCAAGTTGATAATAATAGGCTGGTAAAGGAAGGTATTGACTGCGCTATTCTCAGACTAATTCAAGTCCTTTTTTTTTTCTTATCCCGCTAAAAGGAATGAACTGTAGAGTAATTAGTTAGGCTTGTAAAAGTCAATCAAAAACCAAGGCTGTCAAAATGGTTGCCTAATATTTTGAAGGAATTGGAAGGCACCAGCCGCCCGTTGAGATACTACCGCTAGAGTTACGGGGTCCTTTGACTGGTCAGACAGTACTACATAGGACCCTTCTCTCTGGTTACGGTTCTTTCCCTATGCCTACACGGACACAGAATAGTCTGGCCTATTCTTTACACATTCTCCTGTCCTCATACACCTGACAACACTGAGATTGCTAAATAATTCTTCTTCACCCAAGAGGTTAACTACTGTTCAGTGGCTACTTGTAGGTAGTAGGTTGGCCAGGGCACCAGCCACCCGTTGAGATACTACCGCTAGAGAGTTATGGGGTCTTTTGACTGGCCAGACAGTACTAAATTGGATCCTCCTCTCTGGTTACGGTTCATTTTCCTTTTGCCTTCATACACACTAAATAGTCTGGCATATTCTTTACATATTCTCCTCTATCCTCATACACCTGACAACACAGATTACCAAACAATTCTTCATCACCCAAGGGGTTACTGCACTGTAATTGTTCAGTGCCACTTTCCTCTTGGTAAGGGTAGAAGAGACTCTTTAGCTATGGTAAGCAGCTCTTCTAGGAGAAGGACACTCCAAAATCAAACCACTGTTCTCTAGTCTTGGGTAGTGCCATAGCCTCTGTACCATGGCCTTTCACTGTCTTGGGTTAGAGTTCTCTTGCTTGAGGGTACACTCGAGCACACTTTCCTATCTTATTTCTCTTCCTCTTGTTTTGTTAAAGTTTTTATAGTTTATATAGGAGATATTTATTGTTGTTACTCTTCTTAGAATATTTTATTTTCCTTTTTTCCTTTCCGCACTGAGCTATTTTCCCTATTGGAGCCCCTGGGCTTATAGCATACTGCTTTTCCAACTAGGGTTGTAGCTTAGTAAGTAATAATAATAATAATAATAATAATAATAATACTTTCCTCTTGGTAAGGATAGAAGAGATTCTTTAGCTATGGTGAGCAGCTCTTCTAGAAGAAGGATACTCCAAAATCAAACAATTGTTCTCTAGTCTTGGGTAGTGTCATAGCCTCTGTACCATGGTCTTCCACTGTCTTGGGTTAGAGTTCTCTTACTTGAGGGTACACTCAGGCACACTGTTTCTACTAGTTTCTCTTCTTGTTTTGTTAAAGTTTTTATAGTATATATAGGAAATATTTATTTATGTGTTACGACTCTTAAAATATATTATTTTTCCTTATTTCCTTTCCTCACTGGGCTATTTTCCCTGTTGGGGCCCCTGGGCTTATAGAATCATGCTTTTCCAACTAGGGTTGTAGCTTAGCAATTATTAATAATAATAATAGTAATTTGTCAAAGAGACGACTTCTTGGTAGATCTTCCTTTGACGAATATCTTTAAAACGTTTAATGTTCGTTGTTTTTCCCTGAAGTCCCCGTAGTCGAGTGTGAATTCTTTGCTGAACGTGGCGAAAAAGACCAAACTCGAGCGAGAGCTACGAAGGAATCCTGGACAAATCTTTGCGCTCTTTTCTGTCTTCCTTTATCTCCACTTGTTCCTGCTGGCGCTGGGCGGCTCCCTCGCTCCCGGTGGCGCTGGGGGCTCCCCCGCTCCGGCTGGCGCTGGGCGGCTCCCTCGCTCCCGGTGGCGCTGGGGGCTCCCCCGCTCCGGCTGGCGCTGGGCGGCTCCCCCGCTCCCGGTGGCGCTGGGGGGTTCCCCGCTCTCGCTGGCGCTGGGCGGCTCCCCCGCTCCGGCTGGCGCTGGGCGGCTCCCTCGCTCCCGGTGGCGCTGGGGGCTCCCCCGCTCCGGCTGGCGCTGGGCGGCTCCCCCGCTCCGGCTGGCGCTGGGGGCTCCCCCGCTCCCGGTGGCGCTGGGGGCTCCCCCGCTCCGGCTGGCGCTGGGCGGCTCCCTCGCTCCCGGTGGCGCTGGGGGCTCCCCCGCTCCGGCTGGCGCTGGGGGCTCCCCCGCTCCGGCTGGCGCTGGGCGGCTCCCTCGCTCCCGGTGGCGCTGGGGGCTCCCCCGCTCCGGCTGGCGCTGGGCGGCTCCCCCGCTCCCGGTGGCGCTGGGGGGTTCCCTGCTCTCGCTGGCGCTGGGCGGCTCCCCCGCTCCCAAGGGCGCTGGGCGGCTCCCCCACTCCCAAGGGCGCTGGGCGGCTCCCCCACTCCCAAGGGCGCTGGGCGGCTCCCCCGCTCCCAAGGGCGCGGCGGTAGCTTCTGCTGGTGCAGCTATATTGTATATAGCCAGACGCGCCATTACATAGGGGAGATTTCCATGGGGACTTTAGTTATCTGGACAAAATATGGAAAGTGTCAAGGTTCAATTTCATCTTTGGTCAATTTGTTGCCAGCTCTGACTGTTAAATCGGCTACCGTTGCTACTGAGTGAATGTGTGTGTGTATTCTTCTTCTATTAATCATTGAATACTTTACCAAAAATTTTAATATTTCACTACAACGAATTGTGGTGGATCTGGTGATGTGACAGAATCTAGCTGGAATATATATATATATATATATATATATATATATATATATATATATATATATATATATATATATATATATATATATATATATACTGTATATATATATACATACACACACATATATATATATATATATATATATATATATATATATATATATATATGTGTGTGTGTGTGTGTGTGTGTGTGTGCGTGTTTTTTTTTCAAGACTGGGGTTTGATCCGTTTTCATCACAACACTGGCCAATCCACATGCCAAGAAGAGGGAATACGCAAGAAAGGTGATGTTGATGGAAGATCGGTCTATTAAATTTCTTATTCCTCATCTAGATATTAATCTCTCGCACCGTCGCTTAATTAGTTCGTTATACATGTTGCATAAGATTTTTCATAATTCTGATCATCCTTTACATTTATATAATCCCAGACAGTTCCATCGTATTCGTAATACTAGACATGCAGTTCATTCTAATAGTCAGGCCTTCTCCATCATGAGGCTCAATACTACACAATATTCTACAAGTTTTATTCCAGCTGTGACTAAGTTGTGGAATGATCTTCCTAATTGGGTGGCTGAATCAGTCGAACGTCTGAAGTTTATACTTTACGGTAAATGTTTTTATGTTGAACGGCTGACATAAGCCTTTTTATAGTTTATATATGAAATATATGCATTTATGTTATTGTTTATATATTTTATTTCAATTGTTCATTACTTTTCATCTCGTTTATTTATTTCCTTTCTTCACTGGGCTATTTTTCCCTGTTGGAGCCCTTGGGCTTATAGCATCTTGTTTTTCCAACTAAGGTTGTAGTTTGGCTAATAATAATAATAATAATAATAATAATAATAATAAAAAAGGATATTATAGCTAATGCTAAATTGGACCAGAGAAATAACTGGGGCTTTCTTCGGAGTTAAATAATCCTTGGAAGTGTGTGCAATGTGAATATAGGAAAACATAAGATAATATTAATAATCTGGAAGAAAGAAGACTATAATAGGGAAGTTTAGAGGTTTAAAGGCCGATCATGAATGACAGAGACAAGGAGCAGTGACACTGCCCTATCAAGCAGGACAATACCCTAGAGACTGACCATATAGTACATATGATCAGTGCCCAAGACCCCTCTCCACCCAAGCTAGGACCAAGGAGGGCCAGGCAATGTCTGCTGATGACTCAGCAGATAGACCTATAGGCTTCCACAAACCCCCATCATTAGCTTACAAGTATGGTGGGGTTGCAACGACCGAAGAAACTAACGAGTTTTAGTGGGACTCGAACCCTAGTCTAGCGTTTACCTGTCATGGACGTTACCACAACGGCCATCACAACAAAGAACTAAGATTAAATTCAAGCGGTTTATCAACGCGGATATCAAAAGCTGTCGACCCCTAATTA
>NC_090727.1:7116838-7144594 GCF_036898095.1 Palaemon carinicauda | reverse complement strand
ACCTTCTTCTGATGATATAGAGGATTTTAACTGTTAAAAGCAATGCATAGTCCAATCTGTCTAACTCAAGAAGTAATTTCAAGAGATGAAAACTAACCTGAAATTTAAAGAGAATTTAGTCTAACCATTGAATCTTGTAGACACTCTATATTACTAGAATATCAAGGGTCCTTGTCATGCACAAAACGACCATTTGTAATTCCTATTCCCTTTTCCCACCCATTAACAACTATGGAACTTCACGACTTCAGGCAAAAGCATGGAAAACCATTTCACCTCAACCGGTGAGTGAAAAAGTTCATGGAGAAAAAAATATGGTAAACATTCTTAGAGACTAATATCTAACCATAAAAAAACCATCAATCAACAGAGAAATTCCTGCAAATTTCGTACTGTTATGGAAATTAAATTGGAATAACTATTATTGCCTTTCCATCAAGTATTTGTTAATGGATAGGATTTCATCTCCCAAGATCGTTTAAACCACATTTCCACTGAACTGTAGCTTGGAATATAAATAAAAAAAAGTATCACAGACATTTCCAATCCAAAAACTTAAAACAAAATCTATTTCACTGGTTTGTATTTTTTACAGTAAATCCTCACAATCCAAACGTACCATTTCAAAGAAATCTAATCTTACGAACGCCAGGGGAACAAAGATATTCTATACAGGAGAAAACATAACTACCATTCTACTCGACTGAAGATGCATAAGAATTCCAGAAAAATTATATTTATGAAAAAGAAGATCAGGCGCGCCACCTGAGAATCTATGTCCATCATTACCCTAAAACCCGGAACCTGCTGTTTCTCAAATTGCTGTTGGTGTTGGTGGGCATTTTTATCTTCTGCCGCAGGTTGGTGGACGGAGATCCTTTCAAACAGGAGAGGTATTCCGATATAGTTTCTTTAAAACAACATATTTTATGCTGATGTTACGGCGAAGGCGTAAAATATATGTCTACCCCAAGACAGCTTACCTCATATGAACATATTCATGCAAGTAAAAAATGAACATAGGAAATACTGTACATACAATTACATTTACTAACTTGCATTGACTTAATTTTTATAGTGAACAATAATTCAAAAGCCCTTAAATTCTGTTGTGAACCAAACTACAATTGTAATAATATAACCGATACATTAACCTATTTCACATACTATCCACCTACTTTTGGACCACCATATATACATATACATATGCATATACATATATATATATACATATATATATATATATATATATATATATATATATATATATATAGAGAGAGAGAGAGAGAGAGAGAGAGAGAGAGAGAGAGGTGCATGTGTCTGTATTTAATAAACATATGCTCATATACACACAGTCTAGGGAGTACTACTGTGCGAAGTGACAACAGCAGAGAATTCAACGAACTGTATTCCATGACATTCAAAACCCAGAGTGGAAGGTTATGAATACCGTGTTGGATGAGACTTTACAATGAGGTCACGGACAGCCTCATACATCAGGTCAGTCACTTAATTACATTGTGAGCTGCTACGACAATCAAATTAAGCAGAACTTCCTGTTCTTTGCTGTCATAACAAGTGCCAAAGTACAACATAGTAAATGGAAGATTACTATCTAAACATAAAGCCAACAATATCACCGTCTTACACTTGGTGCATGCCGAGAAAACGATAGTAATCTCGAGTTTTTCTTTTCTTTTGACCTTACTCTTACTGAAATTTTCTCATTATTCTCAAATTGTGAGAATCTGTGAAGAGCACTTGCTCCCTATAAGCATATCTCCGTACTAAGTTTAACTTAAATTCCTTCAACCATGAATGAGTTGTGACGACAAAGTAAATGAGACAGATCCACTGATTGACAGACACACGTATGATCTTCATGTACATATATAATCATGATGGTCTAGCCTTGAATCCATTCTGTCCAAAATCCCTATAACCGTAGAGAGAGATTTGTGAAGAAGAGATTAGCATGACACAGAGACGGACCGAGTGAAAACTTTAAGATTTCCCCGACCTTGTCCGTCAGAGACTGCCAAGTAAATAATAAAATGACGACATCTATTTCCCCGTACATAAGTACCACGACGAAGCAGCTTTACTGGAAGCGAAATTCATATTTCCTAATGTGAACATTAGTGCCCCACATTACTGTACTTAATTACAAATAATGAAAACAGCATCCCGCGACACCTATACAGTTTCAACTTTTGCAATAAAGTTTATGTTTAATAGGCACTATAAAATTTATCAAGTGCAGAGTAACATTTTACATCACTACTAGACTTATATCATGTTTAAATCCAGTATTGTCAAAGTTTCACTTAACCTAAAAACTTGATAAATTGTAGGAAAAATCTAAAGAACTGAAGAACGTTGCAGAAATTTGCTATAAAATTGTCTTGTGAAGGTATGATAGTTATTCTAACATTTTTTATATTTTCTACTACCCACTCCACCTAAATAGAATCTGCATTTAGAATTAAGCTATTAGCCATGAGCGCACTAGCTTACACATGTACTGGTCATAAATTATCCTCTACTTTGCAAAATGTAATCGGTCGTAAGAGAGAGGATAAAAAGACCCATTAAAAAAAATATGCTACCGATTCCTGGTTTCATTCTGCTAATGGCAACCATTGGGAAATCAATGGTTCTTTTGAAAATAATACTTTCAGGGAAAAGCCATTAAACTTTACTGCTTATACCAACACGTGATTAAAATCTAGTTTTAGTGAAAATTCAAGGTTTGAAATGATGGAAAAACAAGTTAAACAAATATAAATAAATGTCAAATGTGCAAACATTGGTCAATCCACTTTGTTGATTAGCTTTCTATTGAACAGTGAATATTAATCAATTTCCATGATTTAAAAGAAATTAATGGCAAAAAGTACAATTTAGAAAACTTCACTGAATTTTACATAGAATTCTAAAAGAAATTCGTTACATTCTTTGTTCACAAAATTGAACAAGATATAAAACTGCAGTTTACTATCATCAATAATAGTGTAAACGTTAAGAAAAACTCTTCAACTTGGTAATCAAACTCTTGGTATTAAGATATCCAATAATAATCTACGCATCTACATACTTCAAACTTCAAAATTACTGTTACCATCAAAATTTTGACATATATTAATTCGATTGCTTGGTTGGGGGGGGGGGGAGATTGACAAAAGTACTGCACGGGACTCTAAAATTAGCCTTTGCACAATTTCTTTACAGCAGTGTCTATTAGCGCCACCACTCTAAAAAAAGTTATATATATATATATATATATATATATATATGTATATATATATATATATATTTATATCTATATTTATATATATACATATATACATATATATTATATATATATATACATTTACACACACATATATATATACATACACATTATATATACATATACATACATATATATACATACACACACACACACACACACATATATATATATATATATATATATAATATTACGCTGTTAAGATCAGTACTGAAATATGGCTACCGTTAACCGTAGGGTTTCCTTAATTTATGTCTCGTTCAGCTATTTTCCATTTGAAAATGAAATTGGGTTCCAATATAAAACGTACTTTCGATCAATAGCATTGTGAAAATGACACGTGTATAATTCAAGCATACCAAATAACGATACAAGATTATGTGAAAGTTGAAAAAAAAAACTTATTTCTTCAAAATTCTTAATTACTGAATATATATTTCACCTAAATTTTATTAGCTTAGAAGCTAATTTCTGAAATTATTGTAAACCGGAATCTTAAGACGCAAAAAAAAATCCAAAGAAACTCACGATTTATTCAGGATCTGCTCAGATTGAAAAGCAGAATCACTCCCATATTTTACGTTAGTCTCTACAATAAAAGAAAAAATAATAATAAAAAAAAAAAATTAAACACTTCAAAAATATCAATTTGGAAAAAACTCGTAGTGATACCAACCCGAAACCTAGGTAAAAAGATTATGCTCATGAGGTCATTTTTACGGGGCTCTATTTTAATGCACGTACATTTTTTTCGGGGAAGGGGAGTCGTCGTTCTCCCAATATAATGGATTTATAGACAGAGTGGGGCATCATAAAATAATAAAAATGAAACTGCGGCACAAATGGCTACAGACCTGGATATCATAGAAATCATGACTCCTCCATCTCCGACTGTAAAGATGAAAATCCTAAACTTCGGGAATTACATTATATAAATGAATGAGCGTTTATGAGCGGCGTTCTTGACTCGACAGACACAGGATAGGCAAGATGGCCCCACGAACTTGATGTAAAGACTAACTTACTCATATGTGATCCAATTTCCATGAATAAAATAAAACTAAACCGAATAGGGTAAAGGTTTATCCTCTGATAATCCGAAAGTTCTTTGTGATAATTGAAAGGTTGACATCTGAAATTATCCACAGTAAGGAATAAAAACCGTCCTTTTTATCTTCCCAATTTACCATCCTACCAAACTAGTAGGGTTTTGTTGCAGATTGTGGAATGGTGTCACTGGTCATGCAGTTACAACGAAAGAATTTCTGAACTAGGTGTAAAGACTTTTATTATTAAAATTATTGATTATCATAATTATTAATTATTATAATTATTCATCATAATTAATATTATTTATAATTACTATTAATTATAATTATTATTCATTATTATTATCATTAATTATTATTATTATTATTATTATTATTGTTAATCATTATTAATTATTTATTAATTATCAATTATTAATTATCATCATTATCAATCATTATTATTATTATTATTATTATTATTATTATTATTATTATTATTATTATTATTATTATTACCTGCTAAGCTTCAACCTTAGTTGGAAAAGCAGCATGCTAAAAGCCCAGGGACTCTACCAAGAAAATAGCCCAGTAAGGAAAGGAAATAAGTAAATCAATAGTGTGCCCGAGTGTACCCTCAAGCAAGAGAACTCTAACCCAAGACAGTGGAAGACCATGGTACAGAGGCTATGTCGCTACCCAAGACTAGAAAACAATGGTTTGATTTTGGAATATCATTCTAGAAGAGTTACTGACCATAGTTAAAGAGTCTCTTCTACCCTAACAAGAGGAAAGTGGCCACTGAACCATTACAGTGCAGTAGTTAACACCTTGAGCGAAGAAGAATTGTTTGGTAATCTCAGTGTTGTCAGGTGTATGAGGACAGAGGAGAATGTGAAAAGAATAGGCCAGACTATTCGGTGTTTGTTTAGGCAAAGAAAAAATTAGCCGTATCCAAAGAGATGGATCCAATGCGGTACTGTCTGATCAGTCAAAAGAAACCAACAACTCTCTCGCGGTAGTATTTCAACGGGTGCCTGATGCCCAGCCAAACTTTTACCGAGGTGGATCACATGAGACTCGAATCTTATACTTTAATTGTAATTTCTTATTTAGATTCTAGAGCTTAGTTTAATCTTGACTTGGTATTCTGTACTGAGTTGTATCTTTATTAGAGCCGTTGGGTTTGATTGAGTTTTATTTTATTTAATTCGTGGAAATTTGGCCATGTGGCCCAGCACTTTCTGTGGGGAGATCACCAAGTATCAAAGTGCAACAAAGGTAAAACACCTCAGAGAATTCTTGGAACTAAGTTGCATCTATTTCATATCATATAGGCCTCTTAAGTAACTGCCATAAACCCAAAACTTTGATATAGTGAATATATAAGTAAAATTGTAACAAACAAACTATTGCATCGTTTGGACGAGTCTATTTCCGACTAAGAAGCTGGTTTAGTATGTCGTAATATATATAATATATATATATATATATATATATATATATATATATATATAACCTTCTCCGCGTTTAGGGCCAAAATCTATATTCAATAAATTGTTTAGTGTAGAGCTTCCCAACTCTCTTTGTTGTTAATAAAAAGACAGAAAGAAAAAGGGTTAACGTATCTTTTTTTACCTATGAACCTGGCATGATCACTCCCATCATTTACTTTCATGACACCATTGTGGTAACAACATCAACTTTGTTGTTCTAGACCGGTTCATTTCAAACCAAAATGTCCCCTACATCCAATATTTGAGAGAGAGAGAGAGAGAGAGAGAGAGAGAGAGAGAGAGAGAGAGAGAGAGAGAGAGAGAGAGAGAGAGAGAGAGAGAGAGAGTATTAAAAAATGTCAAAAAAAAAACACATTTTATTTTAAAAATACTCATATTCAAACTATTACTATAATATACATCTAAACAAAATAATCAGGAAATAAACACTAATAACTGGAATGATATATGTAATCCACTAATTTCCAATCTCTCTCTCTCTCTCTCTCTCTCTCTCTCTCTCTCTCTCTCTCTCTCTCTCTCTCTCTCTCTCTCTCTGTTTTAAATACACACATTCAGCTAATGCATGGAATGAAAATTTTGTGTGCAAAATTATTTCATTCCAAACTATATTTCGTCCAAAGTTATTAGCCGCACACGTCTCCAAGCTTTCCAAGGGAGCACGCAGGAAAAAGAAACATAGAAGGGATGTTGTCAGACAGAAACTCTACACCATTTGAAGGAAAATAAATAAGAACGAATAAAAATTATAAAATGCTTAATCGTTCCCAGTATGCTTTCTACGCTGTAGCGATTTAGGATAAAGGAGGCCCAAAGAGTAAAGAGGATTGCAGAAAGAATACGGCTCAAGTGTTCCAAGAAATTTTAACCTGTTTGATGATGTTTCTAATGAAAATTTGAAGAGATAAATGGATATACGAATATATGCATGAACATTCCCATATCCCTTCACACTTGCCTGTACATAATATACATATAAAACATATTCAGCATTTCCAGGAAGGGAAAAAAAATTGATAGAATAATTTCCATGTTGTCAGCATTTCCATAACAAAACCCCAGAAATTAATGGACAACGCAAAGCTCCGAAGCGTCATGATTCCCTTTTTGAAACTTGGCGGAAGTAATTTAAAATTTTCACGCCTAGCAAATCCTGTCGTGTCCTCACTTTATTCAGGATACCGATTAATCATTGTGTTCAAAATACCAATGATTTACGAGTTTATAATACCTCCCAAAATCCATTTATCAAAGCGCCTCAAAATCCCAATATTCTGGTAATCTGAAAATAAATGCCGTGTAATCATTCTCCATGAGAAGGAAAAATCCCGTTATAAATCTATTGGACATAATACGTGGTGGCAAAGTGATTTTCAATTTCCACCTTCCCAAATTAAAGTCCCCTTTAACCTTTCTTCATGTAGTGAAAAAGAGATCAGTTTAGTGGAGTTACAATGATACGTCTTTCCAATCGAGTTATAATCTTATTAAAATATCCTCAGCTTTTCTGGATTAATATTTCATGAATGAAGTACAAAATGGTAGCGTAAGAGACAGTTTCCTTTATATCTCTTCTTGCAAGTTTTATCTATCTTCTTTTTTTTTTTTTTTTTTTTTTTTTTTTTTTTGGGGGGGGGGTTCCTAATACCTCCTTGATATAGTAGCTATTGGCATAGATTGATCAAGAAATGAAAGGGTGTTTGCAGCCAGGTTTGGCGAAGTATCTGTGACTCGAGATTAAAAGATGTCTGCTGCTGAACCCAAAAGATGTTTAACAGCATCGAAATTACAAATCAAATGAGGTCATGCTACTACTGCTTATTCTGCTAAATATCTCTAGATGGTTAACACTAAACAAAGGACTAAATATCTCTAGATGCTTACACTCAACAAGACCAAATAACTCTAGATACTTAACACTAAACAAAAGACCTAATATCTCTAGATGGTTAATACTAAACAAAAGACTAAAAATCTCTAGATGCTTAACACTAAACAAAAGACTAAAAAGCTCTAGATGCTTAACACTAAACAAAAGACTAAAAATCTCTAGATGCTTAACACTAAACAGAAGACTAAAAAGCTCTAGATGCTTAACACTAAACAAAAGACTAAAAAGCTCTAGATGCTTAACACTAAACAAAAGACTAAAAAGCTCTAGATGCTTAACACTAAACAAAAGACTAAATCTCTAGATACTTAACACTAAACAAAAAGACTATATATCTCTAGATGCTTAACACTAAACAAAAGACCTAATATCTCTAGATGCTTAACACTAAATAAGATTAAATATCTCTAGATGCTTATCACTGAATACAAGACCAACTGGATGCTTGGAACTAATTCATATAACTTTGCTATTAGAAATCGCCAGACGTTTCCTACAAGAAATACTACGTTTTGCTGCTAAACACCACAGAACGTTTGTTTATATAAATCAAAGTCAGCATCTTCACACTATTGACATAAGACATTATTTTCGCTGTCAGCTTAAAAATACATATTCTGAAGAAAGATAACTATACTTGGTGAAATTTTCAGCATAATGGGAGTCCTTCGTTTCTCTAAATATTATTATTAAAAAAATATCCCTAGCAGAAAAAAAAAAACTTTTCATAGTGACAAGATTAATAAAAATAGTGACGACATAAGAACAATAGCAGTGAAATGTCTTACATTTCTATTACGGCCAAATAAATCACAATGAAAGTACTTATATCCAAGGTCTGAGTTCTTAGGTTTTTCGATATAGGCCTACGCTGTGTAAACTAGATAAGGATTTATAATAGGCTTATGTTGTGTTGATATACAAAGCTTTAATTTGGATTGGATTTGGGCTATATGGCTCGTTACTGGGATCTGTAGGACCATTCAGTGACCAAGTGCAACCGAAGTAAAAGTTACAATTTTGGGAAGCAAGGTTTAAGAAAGGGAGAAGGAACAAAGGTAATGTAGAAGGATAGAAAGCAAGCGCAACTAAGGGCTAAAGGAACGCCAAAAAGACCCTTAGTAATACCTACAGTATAGTCCACTACCCACTTCAACGGAGTTATAAAATTTATTAGATGAACACCCACCTCTTACAAATAGACTATTAGACTTAGGCTACTTCGGATAGATCTTCTTGACTTAAAGGTTTACTCGACTTACAGCCTTACTGTTATTGCCATCACGGGTTCCCACCCTAGGATTAGGCCTACACTACAAATACCCGACTTAGGCTTAGAGACGCCTCTAGAGCCAACAAGGGGAAATTTGACTTTAGTTGAAAAGACTCCAGACCGACGTGAACACAGTATCACGTACTGACAATTAGCCTCCATTACGATTAAGGATTACGGTTAAAGATAAGAAGTGATCCGTGCCCTGAAATTAGTAAATGGTGTGAAAGGGAAGATGAGTTATAGACTGGTAAGAATCGATTAAAGATCCACAGAAAAGCAAATAGGTACCTTTGCAAGGACCAAGCGTCAAGCCGACGAACATAACCCTCTCCCCATCTAACTTCCAAAAGTAAGAAAGTTGTTGGATTTATATACAAGGGTCGTTTTAATATCCATTTATTCACACCATAATACCAATTAAGCTCATAGATGTTCTGTATTGCAATTCTCAAAATTCTGTTCAATTTTTTTAAAGGCATTAGTACTTTAAAAGAGAACGTTGAAAACGTTGTATATGAATACTACAAAAAAAAAAAAAATACCAGGATATTAGATACAATGAGTGTAAAAAGCAAGAAATAAATGCTGTAAATTCCCAAATAATCGTAGCCAAGTGGCGAGTAAATCTGGGTATTAGAAACGGTAACAAGCTAATCTTATTTCCCCAATAAACACTTCGGAGGAAAATGAAAACATTTTTGGTAACGTTATGAATATCATTTCCACTAACCAAACATTAGAACAAGGGCCACTAACCACTTCACTATTCATTCATGCAGTTACATTTCCTTATGATTTTGTTGCCATGGGCCCTCTAATATATATTTGAGTACCCAATAACATGGCATAATTTGATTTAATAAATATTTTTTCACGAGATTGCCTAGGCGTAAGAAAATTTATGACCTTCTTTCGTTAAAAACAAAAATGAATAAAACAAAAGCAAGATGAACCATCGTAACCAAAATAAATAAAAGTAAAATTTTAACCAATCACAAAATAAAATAATGTTACAACATGGTTCCTCATTTCCCAACTAATGAAATAATGTCCAAAATAAAAAGTTGGCAGAAATTTAATGGCAGAGAAATAATAGATATCCTTTGGGTGGATCTAGGCATAAAAATAAACTATTAAAGTTTGAAATAAATATGCTAATACTATTTAATAATTTATTTTTTTATTGTCTTAATTTTGGTCAAAATGCATTCAAAACCTTATATTTGTGGTTTATTCTAATCAATAAAACACAAATCATTAGATAAATTACGCAGCTACAGTAAAATTGACCAAATGTTATCCTATGCTACACTAGATAAAAAAGAAAGCTTTATGATGACTCATTAAATCTTAAAGAATAAAGGCCATGGCCAGGACAAGTACGATACTTTGTTATGACCTTTGAGGTTTGGAAAAATGGAATCGTTTTTAACTAGTGATGTTCAAACTGGGGTCCCCGTACCCGGGGGTTAAGCACCATAGAGCATAAGGGTACGTGAAAAAACATGAAACACTCACACACACACTAGGGTTCAAAACCGATCAAGAATAGCGGGTTATTAATCATTAAAATTATTTTTTCACAACCGGCTATTAGAAATCCATTCCTGATAGAAGTGTGTGCGGACTGTGGCCTAAATCTGTTATTTGAAAGCTCAAGTTTCACTCAGTTTGTGGCTCTGTGATAAAGGAGCACCCTAACTTACCTAACTTAGGAAATGGGGCTTTAGAAATAGATTTTTTTTTTTTTTGGGGGGGGGTCTACCTCTCTTTGTGAAGAGTCTTTCACAAACTATATATCAACCTGAAACAAAACCTGGTCACTTGCAGTAGCCTCAGGATTGAAAAAAAAAAAAAAAAAAAAAAAAAAAAAAAAAAAAACATCAGTGATCATCACCCGCATATTAAGTTGTGTATGTGATTTTCAAGCATTTTATCATTAAATCATCTTTTTTATTTTTGTCATAAATTAGAATCTATTGACTAACACTCCTACAATGCAGTCTTTTCCTAATCAATATAATTTTTGTATTATCCTAACTAAAACTGAGTTTGATCAGCCACGGTGGACGAGGGGGAGGGTATGTAACAGTAGGCGAAGGTAATATCAGGTACAATAGGCGAAAACGTTTGGATAACACTGCTTTAGAGGATACCAAGAAACTCTTTCTATTGTATGTGCACGGTATGTGTGAGAGAATGGTGATGATAAATCAATGACAAGGTCTTCATCTGAACTCTTTCAAGAAGGTCATTCATCTTCATTTAACAGTTATCAAAATAAAATGTAAGGTAATTCGTATGAGGAAAAGGGAATGTTTTTTTTTTTTCTATGAAACCCTGTTGAAGAAAATGAGAGAAGATTCTAGGGGGTGGGGGAGAATGGAGAACTCGGAAGTGTATAATCGCAAAAGAAACGTACCGAAGTGTAGCCAACCGAGCAAAACAATCTGGTGATTTCAGATTCCCTACCACCGCTCTTAAAATAAAGCTATTGATCCATTGAAGTGGTAAAATTCAAACATTTCGATTTCAGAATAGAAGAATTTCAAAACTCGGCATCAGAAAAATGTTTTAAAATGAACCTACCTCATCAAACGATTTCCTGAGCAAACAATTGCTCAATTTCCTGTTCATTTCTAAGCTGCGGAGGACAGGGAGAAGTCTTTACGTTTTTCCTACTTATGATGGAGTTTTCTGACAATGACAAATGAACGCAATAGATTTTTCATAATGTCAACCAATATACTGTATCTACTTTGAGGCGGTAGCTGCTAAGTTGTCGAAAATTACATTTTTACTAAGTACTTTTGTAGTTAAAATAAATATTGTTTCCTGCATTTCTCATGTGCTGAACTTTCTGCTTTAAAAAAACTCCATAGAAATAAGAAGCAGAGTTGAAAGAGTTTAATGCACAGTGTCTCACGTATAAAAGATAATCAAGATGATTTTATGGCATGAGAGAGAGAGAGAGAGAGAGAGAGAGAGAGAGAGAGAGAGAGAGAGAGAGAGAGAAAGAGAGAGTCATATTTCTAGCTATTTTTCAATTTATCTTAATGATGATATAAATTTATCATTCCAATCTTCCTAGGAGTCTCTAAAATATCCTTTATCTTTTTTCTCACGTTCATTACTATTATTACTATTACTAACTAAATGACAACCCTAGTTGAAACAGGGTAATGAATGAAAAATATAAAATATGTTAAGTTCAGTAACAACGCTAAAATTGATATGACGTATATAAACTATGATAAGCATTTGCAGCAAGTTTGAACTTCTGAACTTCCACCAATTCAACAGCCAAATTAGGAATGTCTTTCCACTATCTGGTCACAACTGGAAAAAGACTTCTAAAATAATGAGTAGTATTAAGCCTTTAAATGGAGAAGGCAAGACTGTTAGAATTGACTGCACAACTAGTATTACGAGCAGGATGGTACTGTCTGGGAAGACATGAATGCAAAGGATGGTCAGAATTATGGAAAATGTTATGCAACATGCATAAAGAACTAACTGAATGATTGTGCCCGACATTTATATCCAGATTCAGATGAAAATCAGCAGCTGAAGACCAGAACGGAGAACAATACTCAAAACAAGGTAGTGAAAGAATTGAAACATTTCTTCGCGATAGATTGATCACTTTATCTCTCACAAGACTTTCTCAATAAGCCAATTTTTTACAATTGAAGAAGAAACAGACCGAATAAGTTTCTCCAAAGCAAATTTGCCATCAAGAATCTCGCCTAGAATTTTAAATGAAATGTATATAGTTAGATAAATATTGTCAATGCAGATATAGATGTGGAGGAACCACTTTCCTCGACTGACTTACAACCATACTTTGGAGTTTTGTTATGGGTCAACTTCATGCCCAATCATTTGCACCATGTATGAAATCGATGCAAAGAGAGTAGTATCAACTTCATATGCAATGACCTTGTTTTCTATATGTATGCATACAATATGAAAAGCAATGGACCAAGAGCACTACCCTGAGGAACACTAGGTATCACATTCATATACTTACTGTAGTGCCCATCAACAACTCGTTACGATCTATTACTTAAAAATTCAATAAGGATGCAAAGAAAAGAACCACCCACATGAATTATGATTTACAGCCAATTAAACCAAGAACGTATCCACAGACTATTTATCAGTGAAAATGAAAACCAACTAATTAATATCTGTTTTGAAATATGAAATCCAAACCCAAGAATATACGAGCATTAAAAGTAATTACCTTACAATTTATCTATAAAACAGTAATTAAACTATTTATTCAGACTCAACTCCAATTTGTATGACGGTAAATTAACTCTTATCAACTCTCCGTTCTAGGCATAATTACGATCACTGGGGCAAATTAGTGTTTATCATTTGAGTCCGAATACTGAAAGAAGATAATGACTTGAAGCTATTAAATCCTTCAATAACTAATGAATGAGATTCGTTAATCCTATTCTCTCTTTCTAGAGCTTTGAAATAAACCTATTCCCTTTACAGTGTGGAAGTACAAAGGCTACCCGAAACGAAACTTAATGTTAAATGGAAAAACTAATAACTGTATTAACCCATTCATAAGAGCAATACTTCACTTTTTAAGGCCCACTCTCCAAATCAATCACTATGTTGAAAGTGTAGTATTATAAATTTTCCCACCGACGTGATGCCAAAAATAGCCCTAAAAGAAAATTAATAAAGAGAAAAATAGATTTACACTAGTGATTGCGTATTTAGCAGTATCAGTGCGCTAAAGCCAATAGTCTAAAGCTTTGACTCGGTAAAGCCCCGAGTGGGTAAGCTCTGATTAAGGTAAAGCTCAGAACCTGGTAAAGCCATTACTTGCTTACTTTACGTTGGTGGCTGCTTTTCCGGTCCCATACAGCAGGGGAACCCCACTCTCTACATACCTCCACTGTCGTTTTACCTTGTTCGTTCAGAGTATTTATCTTTTCAAGTCACATATTGTTCATTTACTGTTAAATCGCCACTGTCAAAAGACCCATGAAATAAGAAAGTCTTCAGTTTCCTCTTGAAAGCCTTAATGTCTTCAATCATTCGAATGTTTCGTGGGAGCTTATTATACAGTCTCGGGGCCGTATATTTGAAGGCTCTGGAGCCCAAAGAGGACATAAATCTAGGTTCCAACAGTTTGCAGCCATCTGTAACTATTCTCGTGTCGACACGATTTGTTGGCTGCGCAATATGTAGCAATTCTCTCAAGTTTTTTGGACGACCGATAAGTATTTCGGACGACCGGTTCTGATAACTTGATGGGTTATTGTACATATTTTAAATTCAATTCTCGCTTTAATCGGTAGCCAGTGTAAATCAATTAGTATAGGGGTGATCCTTTCTCTAGGTGGGACACCTTTTATCAGTCTTGCTCCTCTGTTTATTATGTTTTGAAATTTCTTAAGTTGGACTTTTGGTAAATTGTAGTAGATAGAGTTGCAGTAGTCAATCCTGGTAATAACACAGTTTATAACTAGTTCCTTAACAGAATTTTCGTCCAGGTACTTTTTTATAAACGCAATATTTCTTAGATGATAACTAGCACTTTTTATTACATAATCTATTTGGGCATTTAGAGACAGGTTACAATCAAGAAATACACCTAGATCTCGAACTTTACTAGATATCAGCACAGAGTCATTATTTATGTTCACTTGAATATCACCTAAGTTTCTCACGGTGTTTCTCTTGCCCACCACCATGAATTCGGTTTTGTTTTCATTTAATTTTAGTTGTTAAGATGTTATCCATTCCTCTTATTTTGTTAAAGTTTTCATAGTTTATATAGAAAATATTTATCTTAATGTTGTTACTCTTCTTAGAATATTTTATTTTTCCTTCGTTCCTTTCCTTACTGTGATATTTTCCCTGTTGGGACCCCTGGGCTTATAGCATTCTGTTTTTCCAATTAGGGTTGTAGCTTAGCAAATAATAATAATAATAACACTATCAAGGATTCGGTTTTGAGTTTCAGTAGTGTCATGTATATCATTTACGGAGAAGTAAAATTGTATGTCATCTGCAAATAGTTTAAACTTCACGCCATGCCTTTGTGACGGTGCCGAGAGAGGGTTGTGAACTCAAAGGCAGGATGCAATCAACTGAGTTATATTATTATAGAACACTCTCCTTTATATACAAAACCTCAAGGCAACAGGACATAACAAGTTAACAAGACAGACAATGTTACAGAGGAAAACAGCAGACATGAATTTTCATGTTCGTTTAGTGAAAGGGAAGAGCGAAGATACAAGCATAATATATGCAAAAGGAATTATGTACAATTGTGTGACACACGGTTGGTACACCTTTGCAGCATTTTCGATAGACCAATAGTATAGATGCAGAATAAGATTGGGCCAAGTACACTCCCCTGGGGTAATCCTCTGTTTAAGGGTTCATATGATGAATAGTTTCCAATTTGTACACTGTAATTTCTATTATTATTATTATTATTACTATCCAAGCTACAACCCTAGTTGGAAAAGCAAGATGCTATAAGCCCAGGGGCTCCAACAGGGAAAAATAGCCCAGTGAGGAAAGGAAATAAGGAAATAAATAAATGAAAAGAACAAATTAACAATAAATCATTCTAAAAACAGTAACAACGTCAAAACAGACATGTCATATATAAACTATTAACATCAAAAACAAATATGTCATAAATAAACTATAAAAGACTCATGTCCGCCTGGTCAACAAAAAAGCATTTGCTCCAACTTTGAACTTTTGAAGTTCTACTGATTCAACCACCCGATTAGGAAGATCATTCCACAACTTGGTAACAGCTGGAATAAAACTTCTAGAGTACTGCGTAGTATTGAGCCTCGTGATGGAGAAGGCCTGGCTATTAGAATTAACTGCCTGCCTAGTATTACGAACAGGATAGAATTGTCCAGGGAGATCTGAATGTAAAGGATGGTCAGAGTTATGAAAAATCTTATGCAACATGCATAATGAACTAATTGAACGACGGTGCCAGAGATTAATATCTAGATCAGGAATAAGAAATTTAATAGACCGTAAGTTTCTGTCCAACAAATTAAGATGAGAATCAGCAGCTGAAGACCACACAGGAGAACAATACTCAAAACAAGGTAGAATGAAAGAATTAAAACACTTCTTCAGAATAGATTGATCACCGAAAATCTTTCTCAATAAGCCTATTTTTTGTGCAATTGAAGAAGACACAGACCTTATATGTTTCTCAAAAGTAAATTTACTGTCGAGAATCACACCTAAAATTTTGAAAGTAGTCTTTTAGGTATTCGAAAGCTTGATCTTCAACGCCGATGGACCGTAGATTATTTAGTAGCAGTTCATGCACCACTGTATCAAAAGCAGCACCGAGATCGAGCAATATTAAAATACCCCATTTATTTTCATCCATCATTTCTAACATATCATTTACATCAGAGCAGATGGCTGTCTCCGTAGAGTATAGTTTTCTGTAGGCAGATTGGTTGTCAGGCAAAGCTTCTATTACTTCTAAGTGGTTGACTAGTTGTTCAAGAAATACATATTCAAGCACTTTCGAAACAAAGGATAGATTTGAAATAGGTCTATATGAGCTTAATTCCTGGTAGTCCAGTGCATTTTTCTGAACTAGTGTGACTAGCTTTTTTCTCAGTTTTAGGAAACTTACATTCATCAATGCTTGCATTTTCTATTCTCATTATTATTTCAGCTAGACTAGAAAAATGTCTCTCTCCAATTACTTCAGATATTGGCAGAGGATCAATAGCGCAGTTTGTTTTCTTTGCTCTCTTGATAATCCTGGTGATGTCATCTTGTGTTATGTTGGTAAATCGTATTAATTTTGTCTGTGTGCCTGGTGTATCATTAATCTGATGTTGAGTATTTACAAATGACCTAGTTGTTTTCACTTTTGTTTTTAAAGTATACTAGAAAATTATTTGCTAGTTTCTGGTCACTGTATCCATCAGGTAGCTTCTTTTCTTTTACATTTCCCATTATACCATTCAGGAGACGAAATAACTTATGTCTGTTGCTGCTTAGAGGATCTTTCTGTTAAAGTATTGACTTTTTTTTCCTTCTGAGTAGGTAGTTATATTGACACGCAGCAGTTTTGTATTATACCCAAGTACTTTCAGTTTTTAACCTATTCCTTACGTCTTTTTTCCCTCTTTTTTTTTTTTTTTTTTTTTTACCAAAGTCTCTTCATCAAACTAAGGAGATTGGTCTTTTACGGTTATAGTCTTTTCTATCGGTGGGCACATGGTATCATATTCACTTTTCCTCACTTTATTGTAAGTGGTCGTAAGACAGTTAGCACATTTAGCTCCTAACAGACGTTGGTTATCATGATCACCGGGAATGTTGATAGCATCATTTATTTTCTTTGTAACTTCTTCAATAAATACGGTAGGAGAAAAATCTGATTTATGTCTAAAGTTTATTAAATTTCTGATTCTGGTACAGCCTTGAATCTGGTAAAACAGAATTAAGCACGGCCTTAGGTCAGGTTTAGATCTACCTGAAACAGTTGGCTAACTTCTGTTTCTATTCTCTTTTTCACAACAAAGTCTTATCGAAAAAAAAGAAGTTTCAAGGGCAGCTGAGCACAGACTTTTCGTAGAGAAATAATTAAAATGGAAAACGTTCCCTTGTTGGAACTTCGATACTCATAAACTCAATTCTAATTATATATATATACATATATATATATATATATATATATATATATATATATATATATATATATATATATATATATATATGTATATATACATATATAATTATATATTATATATATACATATATTTATATACATACATATATATACATATACATATATATATGTATGTATATATATATATATATATATATATATATGGTTAAAATATTACATAAACTATATATATATATACATATATATATGTGTGTGTGTGTGTTAAAATATTACATAAACTAGAGAGGCACTCAGTAGAGTGCAGACCTCTCCCACGGCAGCTTATTTCTCGTTGATCTTTGACCTTCCAGATTTTAATGATTTCCTGCTCTTTACTTAAGTTTAAAATTCCAGCAATTTTCACTACTTTACGATTAAAATTGTGGCCGTATGGTTGATGACCGGAATTTGACATTTTGCTTGACCTTGACCTTGGACTCGACACTGACCTTCGAATTTAACATGTATAAATTGGCGTGGATTTTTATACGCTAAAATATGAACCAAGTTTCAAGTCTGTGACAACGATGTCTAAACTCATGACTCATTACGTGAATTGGACATTTTGCTTGACCGTGACCTTGACCTTTTACCTTGACCTTTCAAAACTTATTCATTTCCAACGTTTTCCATAAGTCAATCCCTAAAAGTTTCATTACGATTAAAATTGTGGCCAGGAAGCTGTTCACATACAAACAAACACTCACGCAAACAGGAGCGAAAACATAAAACTTCTTCCAATTTTGTTAGCTGAGGTAATGAAAAAATAACTTCATAAATGGAAACAAGGAATTGCGCAAGATACTCCTTTACTCCAGCTAAGCAATACTCAATCATGACTAATGTAACTCATATTGCAGACAGTAAATGGAATTGATGAGGAGAGAGAGAGAGAGAGAGAGAGAGAGAGAGAGAGAGAGAGAGAGAGAGAGAGAGAGAGAGAGAGAGAGAGAGAGAGAATCATAGGCATTATTAATGAATACATAAATTTGGGCTTCTGTTCACAAACATTACAAACACATTTTGCAATTTGAGTTTGGTTACAAACAACAAATCAACTATCTTTGACAGTTGCTATTCTACTTAATCCTATAACAACTTTGTAAACAGTGAAAAGTAATTCATGGATATATTAGCTTTTCCAAGTACTAAAATAAAGAGAGATCATGTCCAGCTAATACTCATTAAGTAATTTTATCCAGCACTCTTTTGTTAAAAATATTAAATAAAATTGAATTAAAAAATAAAGTATCGTTAAAATGAGATATTGTAAAGAAAAAGATTCTTTAGAGATCTAAAGGAACTACAAAATGATTATTATCAACAAGTTTTCAATTCTACTATATCTACTATGCATTTCATACCCCGTGTTATACTGTTTTTCGCAAATATCTTCTATACAAACAACGGGATCAATGTGACATTTTGGCATAGCTTTTTTGACACAGTCCGCTAATTTATGACTCTACACTGCGATGCCAAGTGTGATTCATTAATGAGCTGACTCTTGGCTTTCAAGCATAAGTTGACGAGAGCAGAGTAGGCATTCGGACGATGGATCTCCGTGACGTAGGTGTGATGCTTATAACAAGCACTCTCTCTCTCTCTCTCTCTCTCTCTCTCTCTCTCTCTCTCTCTCTCTCTCTCTCTCTAACATAGAAACCTACCACTGGTGCATGCTCCATTCATAAAGTGTATATATATATATATATATATATATATATATATATATATATATATATATATATATATATATATATATATATATACTGTATATATGATATATGGTACTGTATGTCATTTTATATTTGAGTGACACAACATGAAAATAAAGGCGAGGGAGGGTAATGTGGAGGCTGATAACGACCTAACGACCGTGAATGATGCCAAACGTAGGTATATAATTTGGTGGTAGTGAGAGGTTCGAGGATAGCGACCGGCCAAAACCACAACACGTCGTCGATAACAACATTCGTATGTGGGGCCATGAGGTCGTCCGCTTGCCACCAGGTCATCCAGAGCTTAACGCCATTGAACAAGTGTGGGGCCACATGAAAAGATACGTCCGCTCGACCTTACACCGTTTCACCCGAGTGGACCTGCAGGCCAGGCTGAACGAGGCAAGGCAGTGTGTCACCCCAGAGGTTTGGGCGGGCGCTATAAGACGACCCATAAGCTTTGAGGAAGAGTACTGGTTCACGGACAACATACAACAAAGCGTGGATCCTGTCATAATAAACCTCGGCAGTGATGATGAGGATGACTTATTTTTGGAAAGTGACGGAGAGTGAAATAAAATGTATGCTATACACTCATGTTTGTATCATTTGTCAAATCATAGATATCCGCTACCTGTCAAGGTCTACATTAAACTATTAAGTAAGCATCCACTTCCCTTACTTACAGCATCCACTACCCTTATTTATAAAGCATTTATAAGTAAATGCTTATAATAATAATAATAATAATAATAATAATAATAATAATAATAATAATAATAATAATAATAATTGTAATAATAATAATTAATAATAAATCTTGAAATGATCACCCTACTCCTCTAGCACCCACGTCCAACCCTACTGTCAAGATTCCAGGCTGTATGTTATGAGTATTTAACGAAAAACAAAACTCATCACATGCGCCTTATTTTTATATGGATAAAGGTGGGAACTGTATCCATGAGAGAGAGAGAGAGAGAGAGAGAGAGAGAGAGAGAGAGAGAGAGAGAGAGAGAGAGAGAGAGAGAGAGTGCTTGTTATAAGCATCACACCTACGTCACGGAGATTCATTGTCCGAATTTCTACTCGGCTCTCGCCAACTTATGCTTGAAAGCCAAGAGTAAGCTCATTAATGAATCACACTTAGCATCGTAGTGTAGTGTCATAAATTAGTGGACTGTGTCAAAGAAGCTGTGCCAAAATGTCACATTGATCCCGTTGTTTGTATAGAAGATATTTACGAAAAACAGTATAATACGGGGTCTGAAATGCATAGTAGTTTATTCCACACAACGTTAAGTCCGTAACGCTGAAAACAGCCAAATAAATACTAACTCAGCCAGAGCTACTAAATACAATCGTTAAAACACTATCATTTTGGAACGTTTTCTCATGCCAAAACATTTGTAGTAAAAGAGCATTAATGAACTGATCATTGTATCTAGAATTTCATTATAGCTTAATTGAATGAAATATGACCAACTGGTCGTGTAAGCTCGATTATAAAGAGCCTTAGCCATGCAGTAACAGATTTCAATTAAGCTTCTGAAAGGAATTTAAAGCTTCAAAGAATAGGTTTGGAGTTTGAACTTGGCATTCTCCAATTGTAAAAGAATACTGACCTTTCGGCATGACTAAATGATTTGATCAAGCTCGTGTGTTTCATCATCCTCATTATCTTCTACGCCTATTGATGCAAAGGGACTCGGTTAGATTTCACCAATTGTCTCTATTTTGAGCTTTTAATTCAATACTTCTCCATTCATCATCTACTTTGCGCTTCATAGTCCTCAGCCATGTAGCCATGTGTTTCAGCTATATTCATTTTCTGTCGTTTCCATCTGAACCTTTTTATACTGTGAGTGTATTTCCTTAGTAAAGGATGACTCGTTCGAGATCGTGGACGTTGAGTTTGTTCTCAACAGCAACTTTCTGTCCAATACCGAATCGAGGTTTGGATAAGTTTCATTTATTCCTTATGTGCATTTTAAGGCCGATTCACACGACCCGTTTTCTTTCCGACAGGCTGGGTGGTAGCTAACCTCCGTTTAATGTTGTACATTCACACGAGGCGTTCCGTATCCGTTTACCAGCGCGCGGTTTTCATTGTTTACTTAGACTCTGTCACGTGAGAACCGAGTAAATTACGATAATTTTGACACTATAAGATGTTGGTTGATAAAATAAGTTATGCAACTTCATTATACTCTATGCACCATGCCAAGAATATCAAAATTATGATAGAAACTTACTTGTTTTATTTAATGTCTCTCCAGTCATTTTCCATATCTTTTATTTATGAAAATTATTTCTATACATCTTGTTTGCCATGTCAAACATCTCATACCCCTGAAAAAGTTCAATTAACATCTACTACATGGTGTCAACAACAAACTAACTAATTTCTATGACTCTATACTATGAGGAAAAGTCCGGGTTGTAGGCCACGAAACGAACGGGTACGATACAGGTCCTCGTTCACACAAAACATCATCCACCCGTTGGTTGGGACGGGTGGCTAACGGCCGTCAAACCGGATGAGGTTTCTTGGGAAAAAAACCCGAGCCGACTCAGACAGCTGACGTCCGAGGGCTGCCGTCAGCCTAACGGGTCGTGTGAACAGTTGCATTTGAATACACGTAAGAAAGCTCGACGCCGGTTAACCGACTTCCAGCCTGTCGGAAAGAAAACGGCTCGTGTGAATCGGCCTTAAGGCGTCTTTAACCGACTCTACTCTTCCATGTTCTGTAGTACGTTTCATATTCTCAAAATCCTAATGTGTTTCATAATGTTCAAAATTCCAATATATTTCATTATCTTCAAAATCATAATGGGTTTCACTATCTTCAAAATCGTAATGCGTTTCATTAGTACCTTACAAGATCACAAGAGTATAAGTAACTGTTACTGAAAAAAAAATTTCTCAGCTACTACACTTAAGCACTGATCGTGATCGAACACAGGGGACGTTACAAGATATTTGATGAAAAACAGACGAAACTAAGGAGAGGCTTCTCTACTTTGGAGTTAAATTAGAATATTACTGACCCAACCCTAGTATTATGGACACAAAACTAACTTTCAATGTAAATACTGTAAGTGTGGGATAGAGTACTGTGTTGGGTGTTAGATGGTCATATCGGAAGAAAAAACTTGAAATGCTTTACAATGATAGTAATAATAATGACAATAAATTATAATAATAATTATAATAATATTAATAAATACTTCCATACTCAGATTAATCCACCAAAATTAAACAAAATCAACATACGCTAAATATATAAACAAAATGTGCAGGGATTCTTAATCTAAATATTTACATGGCACTCCAGGCATGAATAAACAAATAAAAATATACAAGATCATACGAGTATTCTTCTAACTTAGTTGAATATTACAAAATAATACAGCAAAGGTATAAAACAAGATTTCGAGGGCTCTTAGTAGAAAGAAAAAAAAAAACAAATATTTAAATAACATTCCAAGTATGAAAAAACACGTAATATCTTTTACTTAATAAACACACAGACAATACTAAGAGAAAATAAAATAACGATGGTGACTTTTTTTGTGTAAAACAAAAGCAGACGCAAACAAAGAAGGCTTCAAGCGAGTAAGCCACAAAGTCCCTCTCCCCCTACTTCTCTCTGAGGGGAGAAGGTAAGCCCTGTGCAGCAAAGCAAGGAATTCTACGAACCCAAAGTATTAAACAAATCCACATCAAGAGCAAGAATACACATGCTTACATTCAAGCAAATACTCTCATACATTCTACCACGCGTGTGTTCAACCATGCAAATCTTGAACTCAAACCTTGTAAACACGTTTCAGTTCAAATAACGCTTTTAAACTGGAACGTACACCAGCGAAAATATCACCAAGAATCCAAGTCGCATATAAGACTTCGAATAATAAAGCACGTCAAAAAAATCTTGTCAGTACGCAGATATAATCATGCTTAACTTTAGTCATTGACGTTACAATTCCTTTAAACCAAATACAATTAAAAAAAAAAATCTAAAGATCACCTGTAGTTAGGATAGCCTGTGGATGTCAGGCTTTACTTTATTCCTAATGTCCGGGCAGAATCAATGCATGATATAAGAGTGGACTTAAATACACATAGAGAGAGAGAGAGAGAGAGAGAGAGAGAGAGAGAGAGAGAGAGAGAGAGAGAGAGAGAGAGAGAGAGAGAGATCCAATTACAAGAGAATTACGTCCACCCAAGTATTCAAATCAGGTATTCAGCCAATTACTATCTTACTTGGCTTGATGGACGAGTGACTATGGCTTTTAAAATCCCCTAAATAAATACTTTCTGCGATGAATGAATGATTTGAAGTTCTCTGGCATCCTGACATCGAAGGTCATTAACGCCGATATCGTTTATCATAAAGAAAGATTAAAAGAATATTCAATTAAAACTAGAAAAGTAAATATGTAATAAAAGTTAAATAGCATTAAGAAGACCTGCTTCTGATATAAATTTAAAAATGCCACTAGCATTGTACGACACATCATGTCCAAGGATCTTAGCAAGGATGAACCTGCCATCTCTCACCCCGAGCCTCAAACAGATATCTATTTCTTTCTGTACTATAAGTGGGGCATTCAGTCAATAAAATGCCTCACTGTCAAGGGTATCAAACAGTCGTTGCAATATGGTTGGTGTTGGCCAGCCAGCAAAAGCTCATGTGTCATCCGAGTGTGACCAGTGCGGAGACGACAAACAGTAGTCTCCAATTTTCGGGGCATCCAATTATATCTCTAAGGGGATGTAACAATCGCAATTTCTCTCATCTTATTTCTGGTTAAACTATCTCAATGCTGTTGCCAATTGCTATAAATAAAATTCTTAATTGTTGGTAAAAAAAAAAAATCATTACAAAGAATGGGATACCTTGTTGGTACCAACTCGGCTGCAGTGTAAATTTATCACTACAATACATACAAAATGCTTTGAATAAGTGTTAAAACCACATTTTATTAAGCAGAAATACTGTAGTTGTAGGAATTCTTGATATATCAGAAGGATAGCTCAATAGTATTGCCATAAATCAGCCGAGAGAAAAACATGGAGTAGGGATAGGGAAAATTTTCAACTTACAAAGCTAATCTTAGAATATATATATATATATATATATATATATATATATATATATATATATATATATATATAGATATATATATATATATATATATATATATATATATATATATATATATAGAATATATATATATATATATATATATATATATATATATATATATATATATATATATATATATATATATATATAAATATGATACCTCGGTACACTTCACCTTCGAAATAAGTCCAATTCTGTATAAATTTCGCTTGGATGCAAAAGGAGTCTTAATAAACGTATATGAACTTGTATGGGTCCAAGGTCTATGAGTTGTACATTTAATGAGAGCTACAGACATTTGTACGCTTATGGCTTTGTTTCTAGTATGAACAAAGGTAACAGATGACTTAGTGACTAATTTAGACTCATACAAAGTCTATATATACATACATACATACATACATATATATATATATATATATATATATATATATATATATATATTATATAAAATATATATATACACACATATATATGTGTTTATGTATATGTATACGTATATATATATATATATATATATATATATATATATATATATATATACACGTGTGTATGTACAGTATATGTAATATACACACACGCTATATATATATATATATATATATATATATATATATATATATATATATATATATATATATATATATATATAGGATGGAGAAAAGCCAGCGTAGCATCATATATTTATTTTCCAAATTTTCGAGACTGGGTCTCATCATCAGGGCTGTAAAATATACAAAATATACAAATTAAAAAAGACTCAGTATTGATATTAATATAAAAAGAAGAATGTAAAAGTTAAATATAATCATTTAAAAAATGAAAATAAGAAAATTATATACATATATAAAATCAAAAAGTGAAGAATGCTCAAAGTACCTATCATTATGGAGCTAAAAAACTGAGTGACGTTGTCTGGTTTGGAAAGGAGGACGTCAACTATGCTATATATAGAATTGTGGAAGAAGTCTGACCATTTAGTGGGGGCACAAGCTGTTTAATTGCTAACGACTCCAAAACAGAGAGAGAATAGTCATTGGGCGCTTGGGTGACAATACGAAAATCCTTATATGGAAATGATGTTTTACATTTATTACAATGTTCACGTATATTGGAAAATTCTTTAGTTTTCAAAGTACATCCCGTACGGTGACTGACTCCGAGATGAGAATCGATTCTGACCTTGAGCAATCTTTTGGTGGCTCCCACGTATTTCCCGATCTTACATTTCGGGCAAGTAAAGCAATATACCACCAAAGACCGCATCAATGTCGGAAGTTTATCTTTGTGGGAGAACAAAGAACCCAGAGTTTTAGGATTTTTTTCTATTAACTTAAGGTTCACTGCCGGAAAAGTTTTTTGAATGACTTTTTGTATTTGTACCTTAAATGTGTTAGAATGAATTAAAGGTATAGAGGCATATATTAATAATTTAGGCACGTTTGGTGCAAGTTGACGTGGCTGAAATTTATCATTTAAAAAGTTAATGACATATTTCAAGAATAAGGCTGGAGGATACGAATTGTTTTTTTAAAAACTGAGATAGAAATTGGATTTCACTATGGAAGTTATGCCAGTTGGAAGATAACGTATAAGCACGGTGTAACAGTGTGGAAATACTATTTAATTTAAATATCATGGAACAACTGCTATAGAAGTTAGTACCTTGACCTGTGAACGTCTTTTTTCTAAAGACGCTTGTATTAAAACCATGTTCTGTCCTTGTAATTAAAACATCTAAAAAAGCAAGTTGGTTGTCCTGTTCATGCTCAATTGAGAAACTTATAATAGGATGTAGGCCACTGATATATTGCAAGAAGGATTCAGCTGCTTCTCGAGACCTAAATAGAGCAATAGTGTCATCCACATATCGCTTATAAAAGAGAGGGCGATATGATAAGGGTCACCATCCAGCATCTGTTCCTCGAAAGAGCACATAAAAGCGTTAGCCATAACTGGGCCAAGTGGTGACCCCATAAACACCATCAACTTGTTTAAAAACGTTATTGTTAAAAATAAAGTGAGTGTCCTGCACTGCAATTTCTAGAAGTTTCTTAAAATTATCCTTATTAAAACCATGATATAAAATATTCTCCTCGTAAAAAATCTTATCTAAAATGATGTCAACCGTCGCCTGCAACGGTATGTTCGTAAAAAGAGATGCGACATCCAAACTCACCATATATAAGTCAACATCCTGTGGTAGAATATCAGGTACAAGGTTAGCAGAATTGAGTAAAACGTATTCATTATTTGCAAATGGCTGTAGCAATGGTACCAAGAATTTTGCTATCTTGTAATTTGGGGTATTGTATGCCGCCAAAATTGGTCTTAAAGGAACACCATCTTTATGAATTTTAGGAAGTCCATATAGCACACCATAGGATGAACCTGAACAAAATAATTCTTGGTAAGTGTTTTCAGTTATAATAAACTGATCTTTGAGACTTTTGAGTAATCTATTGATTTTATCCTCCACCTTAAATATAGGTTGATATGTTGGAACACCTATTTCAACAAATTTAGTTGTATCTTTAAGAATATCATCCATTTTCTGTACATAGTCATTTTTGTTTATTATCACCGTGCCACTTCCCTTATCCGGTCTGGTTATGACAATGTCTGGGTTATTGGATAAGGTTTTAAGTAACATATAATCATCTTTACGAAAGAAAGGAAACCAGTTATTACATAATTTAGAGAAAGTTTTGTGAGCAATACTTTGCAAGTCTCTCTGTAAACCGGGTAAGTCACCTGGGAGTTGTAACGACCGAAGTCGTCCAAAAAGGATTTCTAGTGGCAAATAAAAATTACTAAAACTTGGTTTGAAATTTGGTAAACAAAAATCGAGGCCCAAAGACAAGATAAATTCTTCTCTCTTAGATAAAACATAGTTAGAATAATTAAAAACAGTGGTTTTGGAGTCTACGAATTTTGGGATCTGGATACCTAAACATTCTAGTTTTCTAAAATGAGTACTTTGAACATTTTCTGAATAAGAGTTAACAGTTTTGGTAAGTACATGTTTTACATATAGAAAGTCGATAAATGATACAGTATTTTCTATGACATTATACAGAGATTTTGATGTATCCTTATGTTTAGTAATAAGCTTTTCCTTGTGTCTGATCTCGATATCCAAAAGTTGTCGAGTGGCATCAT
>NC_090727.1:7096838-7101838 GCF_036898095.1 Palaemon carinicauda | reverse complement strand
ATTGGAATCTGTAACGGTGCAAAAGATCTGGGGATTGTGACTTAACTACAAACAAAATTTCTTAAAAACTCATAAATTCATAATGCAAACCTTCAAAATATGAGTAAACAAATATTTTAAAAATAAGACTAAAATCTTACTTTGGATGTAAAAGGAGAGTTGAATATAAATTATGACGTCACGGCCTGCGTCGTTACCGAGTTCTCTATTTCAAACATACTTACCCTCATTTATTTATTTGTTCCTGTTCCTTTAACAGTATCGACTACTTACGTTCTTCTAACACCCCTTATGGTGCTATTCTACTAGTTATTTCTGTTTTTATCCATTTATGTTACTTCATAAATTCATGAAGTATTGACCTGGACTAGGTCAGATTATTATTTTTTCACCTTATTATCATGTTGAAATAATAACAATAATAATAATAATAATATATATTTTCACCTTATTGTCATGATACTGTAATGATAATAATATAGCAATACATTTTTCACCTCGTTCTCATTCTATGATAATAACAATAGACACACTCTTGAGAGCCTAAGATTTTATTAAAGTAGTAATCTGCAACATACATGAAACATATTACACACATCAAGACTGCATTTTAAGGGAAATTACAAACAATTCATAGCATTTCAAAATGACATATTAGAGTACAGACAAACTTTCCTGCAAAATTACCTTAGTTGTCAAGTGTTGAAAGTTTTCTCTTTTTACTTTTTTCATGACTTATTTTGTTATTGTAACACTTTGCATAATTATTTAATAATATATTGGACAGAGGCCAGATACACATCCTAAGTAGTGTACTTACTGATCTACCACATGAGCAACATTCATTTACATTAAAAGACTTTACCTGAAAATTCAAAGCTAGCTTAACAAGAACCTCTCTTTGATTATTGCATTGCAGAAAATCGTTCTTGAAATTACCAATGAGAGATTGAAATACTTGGTAAGTGGAAATACAAAGTGAAAGTGTAAAATCTGTTGGCCATTTCAAGCCACCTCTGTCAAGGATTTTGAGATATTTACAATTGTCAGGAATATCAACTTCAATTGCTCTATCAAGAGAGACCCTACTTAAACATAATTGACATTTTAGCTTTGTTTTAGTGCTGTGAGCAACGTAACCTGCAATATAAATCATAAAATTTTCATCTTCCTTTGACAAGCCTTCTTCATCCACATATTCCTCAGCCTCCTTGAATTTCTCTAAACAATCGACAGAATCACACTTAGAGTCAAGTTCACATGGAGAGGAATTTAACTCAAAGATGGTTAATGGACCAGACTTCAACGAAGCCATGGAAAGAACATTCATAATTTTTAGTTTCTTTTCAGACTCCATTACTTGAGCAACAGCTACATTATAATTTGTACCACTCATCTTTCTATACTGTCCAAATCTACTTTCTAGCTTATCTGTTTGAAATTTCCCCAGTAATACATAATGAAAGTTATGGTGCTTCAACAAATAATCACATAATTTTATCAATGTTGATGTAGTGTGCCTGAGAGCAAAATATGTTTCTCTTGACAATCTACCATTCCTTCCATGGTGAGGCATATCCAACTCTTCCCAAGCACCAAGCCAGTGATCAAATTTACTGAGAAATATCAAGTTTGGATCTGAAGATGAATCTTGCTTAATAGGGTCACATTCTTTCTGACGTAGGTGGACGCTTTTCTTTGGAGTTTTCACATTTACAATATGCCACCAGGATATTATTTGTTACAAGAAATTAATAGTACCTGACACATCAAAAGTATTCATTGTTTTCAATGCAGTTGCATTCTTTTCATCAAAGTCTGACAACAAACTGCACATTCTGTCTTTCCAAATTAGTAGGGAAAAGAACTTTCTCTGACAAACCTGGCGCTAGTTTAACATATTTATCACGTTCTTTTGTGTAGAGTTCTTTCAGTGGCAGAAGATTTGCATTTTCCTGAATTTGGAAATTGGAAGGTGAAGGTATTACAAAAGTTTGAATGGGATTTTTCTGATTTAACCAATTATTTCGTACGCTTTTCAGTAAATGAACTGAATCAAAAAGGAAGAAAAGTGGCACAGTCAAATCATATGGATTTGGAATGGAGGCAAGATTTCCATCACACATTTTCTCGAACATATTTCTGTTAACCCTGTTGTTATCAGAAATTAATGATACGACAATGTATCCTATATCATGGAGGAACGCCAAAACTTTGTGCGTCAACTCAAGAAGTGTCTGTGCTGTCAGATTACAGACTGGGTACAAAGCAGCAACATGTTTGTTTTTCGAAAGGATTGATGAAATCATAAAAGCCTGAACTGTTGTTGCAGGTTCACTAGAGTTAACAGAAGCACCATAAACTTTACCTCCTTTATATGAGAGGCCTTAGTTTACATGTATCTCATCAAGCAGCACATTTACAATTTTTTCTTCACTTTTTAGTGTTGCAAAATTTTTCCTTAAAAAGAGCTCATGTGAATTTCCATTACACACAGACTTTGCACCAGATACATTAAGCTTCCTTAGGTAATCAGGATGAGGGAGAATAAGGACCTTGCTGTCACGTAGATGTATGTACAGTGATGGCCTTGACAAATAGACACTATATGCCCAAACCAAAAAATCACAGCTGTATGCAACTTTTTCTTTACAAAACATGCTTAACTGTTCAGCACAAAACCATAACACTCCCCCCTTTGAACACTTGTCATTTTCTGATTCAGTTTCCAATAACCCCTCAATAACTTTAATACACTGGGTCACTCTGTCAACATCACTAATAGCTGATTGAAGGTTAGAACTCAAGTGACTCAATAAATTTTCAAATTTTGACCACCGATCACATTTGTTTCCTGATCCTAAAAGCCATTTAAATTTGTTAGAATTTAAAGCAGTTTTTTCGTACCATACTAAAACTTTCAAGTCTTTCATCACTTTAAAAGATACAATTAGCTTTGGTTGGTCCTCACAATTAACTTAAAGGAAAGATACACAGTCTTTACTTGAAACAAACAACCAATCCTTAGAAAGCCTATTAATAAAGTTTTTAACAAATTCATCGAAACTATTTATAGTGTCATTTTCCATCCATGTTTGAAACTTTAATTCATCTCGTTCAAGTACCTCGTCTTTTGTTTTCTGCGGATTCCTACGAGCTGGTGGTACTTTCTGTGACATGTATTTTGGTTGATTATGGAAGATAGTCGGGTATGCATCCTTGGTCAGAGTTGGCGTCCCCCTCTTAGCGGTGATCACAGTTCCATCAGGACGTGTAATGCTGTCTTCTGTAACGATGAAACTTTCTTCGAAGTGCTTTGCACACACGATTGTATTAGGGGTAGGTGTAAAGTCTTCTCTGTGGATGGCTTTTATCCATAGCTGCCGTCGTTGTTCATCCCTTGGGAAGCGGAACGCAGAAACATCTGATCTTGAATAATTACTTTTACATCCCGGCACACAGCATGACCTTGGCATCTGCAAAAATATATTAATGATATTTTTTTTCCACAAATATAATTTTCAAGAAATTATTGGTAAGACCTTTTTTGCATATCATATTTGCCTTTATATTAATAAATCACCGACACATTCTCGTATGGCCACACGAGATACAAAGTAGTGACAGTAAATTCAAAATTTGATCATACATCCCAGTTACAATTTTCTTACGGTGCAAAAATGCCTAACATCCAGGGTGACCAGACGTCTGTATTTGACAGGATTGTTTCATATTTATGACATTTATCCCGTGTCCCGTATCAACACTCCCCGGGACGCCTTTTCTCGTATTTTTGATATTTGAAAAAAATATATTATATACTAATGAACTTTTGTGAGATACGAGGTAAAGTAAAGGTGGCCTTCCGAAAATGGCAACAGTGTAGATGCAAAATCAAAAAAATAACCAGGCTATAATGCACATTCGAAAGAAATAACCTACTAGAGTAAAAATCAATGATAAATGTTATAAGATGATGATAAGACATGAACTAAAGTTTGTAACATGACACCTCAGTTAAGATTCTCCTTAGCTACGATGATGTCAGTTGGGTTTTTCATTATTCCAATGTCAAAGGAGATGTGTATTGTATCGCATGTGTTTCATACACACTCGTACCCTCCAACGTTATTACTTTTTTGGTTTACCTTTCGCTCTTTCTTGCACTGATAATAGACCAACCTGTTTGTGCTTGCTGTATCATGTCTTAGTTTGTTTGATTTTTTTTTTGACATTCCTGCTTGCAAGTGCTTGTATACAACCTGTTATCTTTTTACTAAAGGTTAGCCCACATTCTAGCACCTACAGTTGTTATCACACTGGTGACCAATGTGGCAACATATATGTATGTAGGCCTATTTGGTTGATTTAGACCAAACATACTGATGATGTTGATTCTTTACTATAAACTCAATCGCAATGTTGATCAAGTCAGGGCTATCGCTTATCTAAACATACTGTTTTTACTTACTATTTATCATTAGCTTACTTGAGACAATTATTCAATATTTTATTTGATGGTTACTGCATTGGTTATAAAAGATGAAGGTTTCTAAAGTGTTTTGTATCAGAAATATATATATATATATATATATATATATATATATATATATATTTATATACTCACACAGTATATACATACATATATATAAATATAATTCATATCCACACACACACACATATATATATATATATATATATATATATATATATATATATGTATATACATACATATATATTGCTGATACAAAAACACTTTAGAAACCTTTATCTTTTATAACCAATGCAGTGTAGCAGGAAATATTCCCCCCCAGACTGAAATTCCCCCCGGGAAAATTAGCCTAGGATCGATTTAAATATAATTCATATCCACACACACACACACATATATATATAAATATATATATATATATATATATATATATATATATATATATACTGTATATATATATATACATATTTATATATAAATATATATATATATATATATATATATATAT